>NW_020451159.1:231850-297822 GCF_003343035.1 Apteryx rowi
AGCGCCGCGCTCCCGCCGCCATTTCCGTGCGCCGGCGCCGACGGCTGGTGCTTGGCACCGTTATGTCACCCCGCGCAAGAGGGAGATCTCCCCAGCTGCTCCTCACAGGCCCAGCGGTACCATCGCGGGCAGCCGGGGCGTCTGTCGTGTCACTGTTGGCAGGCGCGCAGCCCCCAGGCGCGGGAAGGCTGCCGGGGCAGCGCTGCACTGAAAACAAGCACCTGCTCCTGTCAGGGAAGCGGGAGGTGTCAGTCAGCGCAGGCACCTGACAGGAAACCCGGGCCACCAGCGGGTGGTGCGGCGCAGGGGCCGCATCTCTGCCGGCGCGCGCACCCGCTCCCGTGCCGTACTGGCAGAGACACCGGTTCACCCTGCACAGAAAAGAGGCGCTTACAGCAGCGTCTGCCTCAGCTCAGGATCGTAACAACATTTAAATTAGAACTTACAATATGACTCATTGCTTAAACATTCACAGTTTAGCTCCCCTCTTTTCCCTAGCTTTTTTTTTTCTTTTCAGCCAATCCTTCAAAACAGAAAGATATTAAGACACTTTTCATCTTATTTTTGCTCTAACATAGCCCAAATCAAACTAAACCAAGTCATGGTGTCTTCAAAAGAGAAAACTGAAAGGAGGGGCAGAGTTAATATCTATTTGAAACTGGAAAGCCTAAAAAATGGTGACATGAAGTAGAAACTTAAGAGATTGGTGAGCTTAATAATCAAAGAAGTTTTAAGGCTAAAGCTCATTTTTAAACATTACATTTTTATTACCCCAACCAAAAACATACTGTGTTCAACAAATACCAATGTATTTCCTAAGGCAAAGAAAAAGGAAATGCAATAAAGTTACCAATTTCTTTGAAATTATAATATTCATTTTGGCCCCACATGGAATTTGAATATTGAATTGTTACTCAAATAGTCATGCCAATGAATACTAAGTTAAATTACTGAATATATTAAAACACATTAACTCTATTTACAATTAAAACAACTGGAAGAATTCACTAAAGAAGCTGACAAAACATCACATTCATTTCCTTGGTTTCCAAAGTTTTTCCTGTCATTCATGTAAGCTGATGTTTCTGTATTTCCTTACTGTTATCATATAATAGAAAATAACAGAAGGGCACTACAGTCAGTAGGTGAAAGCTGCACTCAAGGTATGAAATAGTTTTATGCATTAAGTACAAGACAAGTTCAGGAAGGTTTCTTAGCAGGGAGAGTATTTTCTGCTTAGGAACACCTAAGATGATCGAACAATCTAACTTAAGCACTGAAATGTCAAAAAAAAAAATCCTGTGTCACTTATGTTGGAGTAACATACAGTTATGTTATACAAAAAATGAAGATGTCCTACACACAGTAGAATTTCTCCTAGCACTGAATTATGTCTGAAGAAAATCTATTCACTCATTTTTGCACACGTGAGCTTGCTATGTCGTGTAATACTGATGTCCTGTAAGATGCAGACAAGCATTGCCTCATTCCTACCTCAATACAACTTCAAAAGGTAATAACTGCTTTGTTTCAAAATCCTTGTTCAATTTACTGTATTTACAAATCTGTAGCTGTCTGAAAAAGGATTATTCAGAATGACCAAAATATCAGTGATATTAGCTCTGCTTTTTTTATTATAACTAATTAGAATCAAGAACTTGAACACACAGGTAGATGAAAAAGAAGGGCATCAACAATGATGAAAACTCAAACAAGGCCCCTCAGAGTATGATACATAGATATCTAAGTATATACACCTTTCCTTATAGCAGTGCATATCTCCAAGATGCACATGCCTCTAAATAATCTAGCTGCTAATTTTACATTTAGTTGCTGAAAAAAAAATAATCATGAAGTGATAGTTTAGTATCTTCTAAATTCTGCTGATGTCACTACCAAACAGCAATTAACTGCTAAAAGATTATAGCAGGCCCATTATTAGAGCAGTAAGTGTCAATATTATTTTTATTCTGTACTCTTCCTCCCCGATCAACAGCTGATTATGCGAGAAACAGTATCCTATACATTCATCAAAATTATTAAAATAAGAAATAAGAAAATGGAGTCACTTAGTAGATAAAAGAGTGAGATACAGAGGTTCTCATGCTGCATTTAAGGGCAATTTAAATTCTCACAAATTCAGTTCAATGTTTATTCACCCATGCTGTTACTCCACTGGGATTATTTTTAAACAGAAATTTTGAAAATTCTCTGAAGTGCATTAAATAATTTGGCCCCAAAAGGTTACTAATCTTTCTAAAGACACTTACAACTTCAGAAATAATACTTCTTTCTCAAAATGTATTTCAGTAATAATCTTAGGTGTGCAATTGTATATACATTAGAAAAACAGCATCAACTTTCCAAATATGTTACTACATGTAACAGCAGATGACTTCCCCTTTGGAGTTAGTTTCTCCTTTTTCAAAAAATAGCTTAAAAAGTTTAACCAAACTCTTTAAATTCCTACAGAATATTTAGTTAAAAAAGGTAAGACCTATTAAAATGATACTTGTTCAGAGAAAGAGCTTGTTTGGTTTGCTGTTTCAAAACAAACTAATAAAAGAATCCAACTGGCAACAAAATCTTTCTCCTAGTTCAAGAGACACCTGCATATCAGCTTCAGGACAATATAAGTGCATTCCTGCCCAGATTAATTCAAGGTATTTAACTAAGGTTGCTTTGAACTCCCTTTGTATTCAGGACTAGCATGGAGTAAATAAGCATGGTATTTAGATTACAAGAGAAATTAAGACCACCAGGGAGAATACTCTCCTCCCATCCCCCAACGTTCCTCAAGCATTTTCCCTGCTCCTCCCAATAAGCCTTTTCTTAATTCTGGTTCTAAATCTATCTACTAAGGCTAAGTGAAAGATCTCCCTCTCCATTCAGTTCTATTTTCAGTAGCTTTTAATATTAATTCCTTAATGCAGTGTCATTGTACTCACCCCTTGCTCTGTGGAGTGGTATTGATTTGCAGTGAGAAGCAAAGAAATGCCTAGTAACTCCTCTGTAATTTATTCTAGTTCTAAAGCTTTTCACTTCAGTCATTAGGCTACCTAATAACCGAGTCAAAATGAAGACAAGTATCTTCTATGACAGAAAACCATGGGGAAGGTGGCATGAATTAAGAGTATGGAAATAAATACCTTAAACAAAGCACCTCAGTGGGAGACTGACGTTGTCTGCCAATGAACTCCAAACAAGAAGCTTAGAAAAGCCCTGTAACAAAGAAAAAGCTGCATATTGTTCCAGGGTTCCCATGTCAGCACCATCTCTGAAGCCAGAAACATTAATACCTTTTTCTGTCCTTTTATTGGGGGGTGGGAGGAGTTAAATTAAAATAATTTAAAAAATAGCATCCAAAGAAATTTGCTTTTTCTGCTAGTTGGATCTGTCCATGCCAAGTACTAATTTAAAATGCTGAATGTTTTTTTCTTTTTTTTTAAGGGGTAACACAGTCATGCAATTTGGCTGAATCATAAAAGCTCCAGACACCACTTACCAAAGGTTCTCCAGTGCACCAACTCAGAAACCAAGCTTGCCACTCTGTTGAGGTTGCTATCCTTGCTTAACATCTCCTCCTAAGTATATCTACTGCCTTCATTATATACTTGAAAAAACACTTTACTAAATTCAGTGCCAATTAAATGTACCAGACTGACAGCTGTCAAAAAACCACTTCCATATTGCTTTGGTTCATTACATTCATTACAAGCAATCAAAATGCAAGTTTTCCTATTGTTACAGTAACTGAGGGAGAATGCTTTACAACTTCCAGGTCTGAGAGCATGTCCTGGCCTCATTCCAAGATAGGATGAGACCCAAGCATGCCAACATCCCCTTGCAATCTGACTTTGACAGGAAAGAAATCTGGTGGAATGGGCTGTGGAAGGAAGGCACAGAAAGGCACAACATGCTCGAACATCCCTCAGGCTGGATCATCAGTGGACTAGGACTGAGGTGCATAACAGGAGGCAGACTGCATTACAGTCAGGGCACAATACAGCATGTGGCCTGAGGGAGTGTGCTGGAAAGACAATAGTCCATTCTCCGTATTCATGCAATAAGTGGCCTTCTCTCTGCAGCTACCAGTTAAGATTATAAATCAGTATGTTTTGCAATAATAAAAGCCACTCCAGCTGCAAAACAAAAACAAAAACAAATCAAAAATTCTTTTCAAAGAACTTTTGAACAATATTAGGCAGCAGTGGGACTTTCCTCGTAACGTTAGACAGCTGCAGAATAGCCACTTCAAGCTTAGTTCCTGTTACAGGATCTGGGAAAGACCTCTTTGAGCAATTCAATTAACAGATCAAGCCAGTAAGACCCACAAGGAAAAATTTCAGCTCTTAAAAAAAGGTTTTAGCTCTGTTCCTTACAAAAAGAGCATAAAATGTACTTTTTATTTTTTTCAAATTCAATTGGGTAAAAACCTAGGTTGAAGAGCATTGACATGAATTAATAGAATGGGAAGACAAGATTGGGTAAGTTAATAGTGGGGATACAGTTTAAGGTATCTCTAAAAAGGATCAGCATGCTAACTAGAATATTCTTGGGAGTCCAAACACTAGCTCTTCTTTACACAGGCATGAGACATGTCATTGCTAACCACAGCTTATTTTTTCACCTGTGGTCAAAATGTCTCTCATTCTCCAGCTGATCACTTTATCAAAAAAGAAAGAGGTAGACCACTTTTTTCTACTGCTTCACAGCAGTTGTAGTTCCCCTCATCTGTTATCCACGCAAATTACATCTCCACTGTAACCTAGACCCAGTTATTAAGAGCAGTTTTGGAGTGGGCGGGGAAGGAAAGATTGCAGTATTTGCCATGACCATGGCAGACTCCTTGAATTCTCCATGTGATTATGACCAATAGCTGCAACTATTACTTAGCTCTTTCATTAATACTTGGGCTCTGATTAATGTGAGAGGTAGAACAGGTTATGAAATTTGAATGGATGCCATCAATTAAAGAACCACAGTTAGTTTTAAGTGAGCATCCATACACAGTCCATTTCTGGGGACTTAACTCCAGCTATGACCAACAGGAGGAAAGAAGGAAGCCTACTGAAGCTAGCACATTGTCTGGAACAGGAGACAGAGACAATAACAACCTGTGCCATTTATCTCAAAGACAGGACTGCTAAGAAGTGAAGCAGATGTGGGAATTTCATGGATTTCGTTGAATGGACTAGGAGATAACATAGTATGTAATGTCCTTTTTTGCTTCTTAGAGCAAGTCCAGACACAGTCCTGGTCTCCAGTGTAATTTTTTGGACATTGTTTTTTGTCCAGGTAAAAAGATCTTCCTATAAGTGGGAGTAGTTTAATTCTCCAGGTTTAAAGCAAAGGTGACAAAGAATTGTCATGAGGCAATTGGAAAAACATTGCACACAAAGTATCATTTTAGCCTACCATCACTAATAGTAAAGCTCATCTTAAAGAAACTCTTAAGTACCAACATTAATTTTGATCCAAATTTTAAATAAACAGAGTGAAGGTTTTGCACTGGCAAGGGTCAAGGGCTACAAGTTCCACCTCCAGCTCAGCTCCAAACTGCTAAACGGTCCTGACAAACTCCTTTCTTTGCCCAGTTCACTGAGTCTCCCTTCCCCTTTCACCTTTTGTCTGCCATATCTGTTTACCTATTTAGTTTTCCAAGACCATAACTGCCACTTAAAACATTAATCTGAATTGAAGGACCAGGTGAAATTAGAGGGAAGTGACCAGTGATCCACCTGTTTTCATCCTGAAGCCACACTTTACCAGGCATGCATTATGGCAACAGAGGGACAAGACATTCACCTAACAACCAGCCTCAACTGAACGTTTTGATGCAAGGGTCATTTTCTTTGCTTGTTGCTTTTTTATTTTATTTTTCTTAATGCTCAACCCCTCTTTTCTCTTTGCTGTGCATAGAATAAAGTGAGATTCCTTATGTTACTTTATATTTGCTGGCACAACTGAGTATCCACAGACAGTGAGATGTGAGAGTAACTGTACTTAAGAAAGATCTTGCCATAAACACACTTTTCACAGCTCCAACAAAAACAAAATGCCATTTGCCTACATTATTACCAGCAGTGTTAAGACAGTCATACTTTACAGTGTACCACTGTAAATAAAAATGCAAGGAAGTCAAGCCATAAGGTACAACACTTGAGGAGAAAATGCAAGAGATCCTCTCCTGTGAACATGTGTAACTCCACACACTGACAACATCCAAATGTTAAATGATCCACCCACTAGTTCTTAGAGCCCCCAGTACAGAAACCCCTGGGGCGGGGGGGAAACAAGACAAAAAAACCTCCAGAAAATAAAGAATCAAAAAGAAACACTCAGTCTGAATTCACTGTCATGTTCCTGGCAAAATGTCTGCTGAAGCACTGCAGAGAATTTTATAGACCTAGAGGAGACACTGAAGAAATACAAACAAATCAATGAATACCAGCAGTGAGGGATAAACAGTTTCAAATGCTTCACACAACTAGAATCACTTTGCAGCCAGATTCATTGCCAAGATAAAGACTTGGAAAGCTTCTGTCAGACTATTTCCAATTACAGTGCTTTATGAAAACACAAGGGATACAGTATGCCTTGATGAGAAAAACCAGTGTATATATAGGCTCATCATCCTTGAGCAGAAAGCACTGAGGTAAGTACTAGTTGTTATGGATATGTCTGCATAAGTAATGGTGTTATTGCTTCTAACCTTCAGTTTTCATTTATTTTGTATTGGGGGGAAAAAAGAGATTTATATTTTATGTTATAAACTTTCCTCTGCCATGAAACTGTGAAGTGTTCCTACAGCTTCTGACTGAAAAAAAAATACCTTCAAGGGATAAGTTTAATGTAAAACCAGAATTAAATATCATAACACTAGAAGACTTTGAAAAATGAACTGCTGGTTGTTTTTTTAATCAATTTGTATATTGCTCAGAAGTTTAAGATCTATTCTGACTTTGATAAGCAATGAATGTAAAACCTGTTTCTCATTGAGTACACACAACTAAATATGAATAGTTTTCATGACAGAACAGATAAACAACTTACTTGTGTGTTCCTTGTGTCAACTGACCTCCTATGCTAAAAACTATTTTTCTATCACTGAGTGATACTATACCGGGGGGGGGGGGGAACACCTCTATGATGTTGCTGACCTAACAGTTACTATACTGATGCACATACAACCTAGACATACTGTTGTACTTTATACATATCCCTTTGTATGCATAAAGGATGGGAAGAAAAATTTCTAGGATTACAGGAATCAACTTTTGTCAGAAGACAAAACTCTAGATCTGTTTTGGTACTGATACCACCCTGGGAACATGAGATACATGTCTGACACTTTTTTTTTTTTTTAAAGTATTTTTTTATTTCAGTAAGAAATCTCAGTTATTAATAAGAGATAGTTTATGTTCTAAACCTTTCTCTTAGAAAGATAAATCTCAGCACTCCAGAAATAAAGTTTAGTTTTTTAGGGTTTGTATTTTTTAAGCTAAAAACACAACTTCCTTTTTCTGTGTTCTTTTTATATATGAATATTAAAAAATTATGTATAAAACAAATTTATTTATATAAAATTATATATTTATTTATATTAAAATTTTAATTTAAATATATAAATTAAAATAAAATTTCAGTTAAAAGAAGCTATCTCTCTAAAAATAATTAATCAATCATGGACTATGATTATTAAATTACCATATTTACTAAAGAAAGTAATTCATAAATAGCCATATTTGTTGCCATAAATGTTCCAGTTCGCTAGAGGACCAAACAATTACTATTACGATTAAATAAGAAACAGCAAATAACAGTTACTGACTACAAAGTATCTACAGTAAACAAACATTGGGTGCAAAATTTACACACACTCCCAACCCCAGAAATGCATATGCATTAGGGTGGCAATCCCAACCTTAACACAGTTTAAGCTTTCCTCTGCATATAACTTTAGGCTGTCACAGCTATGAGTATATGACCTTAGCATTTAATCTCTTACCTTATAAAGTGCTTGAGTTTAAACATCCAAAACTCTTTTAGGTCAAAGCAAAGAAATAGCCTCCTCCAAACACACAGAATATTTCTTTTTGCTAGGGCCATCAGCACTTTTCTACTATTTGAAGTCAGAACTGACATCATCATTCAAGCTAATATGACCACCGGTGGGTTTGGGTGCTATTGGCCAGACAGCAGAAGACAGCTGTGAATAAGGAATATTGATCTGACCAGAATCTTCTGCCATTGCTCCTCCCAGCTTATCTATTGACCCCAATTTGTCAGATCCAGAAATCAAAGTGAAAAAATGATAGATTTCTAAATTTATTACCCCAGTGAAGCCAACTTTACAAGTTTCACATATTGAGACTGTGTACAGAGACTTGCTCAGTCACCTTGTGGAAATTCATGGATCTACGAAGGTCAAAGATCATGGTTTGAAAAGCACTATATTAAATTAAAACCTTGGCTTGTTCCTTCAGCATCCATTTTCCTTTAAACCTAAGCTTGAAAAACCTTTTCCCTCTCCTTCACTCCTCACCTGTCAGCAGTCCATAAAGGCAGTTCATATTTATGGGCATGGTCTGGTCAGATGRAAATGGAAAAACTATAGAGAAAGCCTACAGTTCTCTGCTCCAATACCTTGAGCTCAAGAGACTCCAGCAGCCCAGAAGAGGAGTTGCAAGGAAGTCCTCTTTCAACTCCCATGACAAAGACAGGTCAGTTTGGCAAACTGAACTGGGATGGAATTTTTAGAAACTTTTGAAAATTTTTAAAACTTTTTTTTTTTTTTAAAAAACCTTTGGCTTCTTTACAATGTCTAACATCTACTAAGTTAAAATGAACAAACAGTTTTCAGAGACCTGTAACTTGGCCAAATCTGAATGGTTTTCATAGAAATGAGTGCTCTTTGCCCTTTGTGAAATTCCAAAACTTGTTCCAGAACAGAAGTACAGATCTTCTCAACAAAATGGATGCCCTTTTTTAATATTAGGAAACCACATTTTTTCCTAACTTCCTTTAAAAATCACATGAAACTTTTTAATAAAAAATGACAAGTGTAAAGAATGCGTCCTAAAGCAGACAAGGAACACAGAAGAGTCGGTCCAAATGGTTCACATAGGGAAACTAAACTAATTAAAAACATTCTTGTAATGGAAAATGGAAACTCTCATTGAGAGCTCCTCTCAAATTTCCTTATAGAACTCAGGTGGCTCAGCATTTTAAAAGTTGTTTGCCACACAGGTATAGAACAGGGAACTGTCATAAACAAATGGTCTTTCTGTCAAAAAAAAAAAAGCCTCCCAAAAACAAGAATGCAGAAGCAGATATTATCTAGCAGAGCCTTTCTTCTGCTCTTCTCTTACGAATATTTGTTTAACCCCGCTCCTTTCCATGCTCCAGACTTTGAAGCGAGAGTGGATAGAATAACCTTCCAGATGACTTCCCACCTTATCTATTTAATGGAAACCAGTCCCTGAAAGTCCCTCCCCAAACCCTTCCCAGTTCAAAATTTCCCAGCTTAAGTCTGTACCAGCCTCTGGCACCATCAGCATTTATTTCCTGTTCCACTCTTGGCTTTCTATTTTTCCATTTTTCCTGTGGCTTTTAGAATGCTCCCCAAGTTTGTCATTTGCAAGGCTCAGTTTCAGCTACCTCCATACACACAATTGTGATACATTCTTTGGAGTGCACAGCTGACAAAAGGAATCAGCTCAGTACCAAAAGGGCAGCAAGTTCCTAGATGTACCTATTTTCTGATCTCATCTCACGTTTATTTTATCACCACAATCAGCTGGACTACTTCATCTTCTGCAAATCAAGATCAGCTGAATGTCTTTTATACAATCCTTGCTATCTTGAAGACCCTAACAAGGTTCCTGAATGATTTATCACCAAACACAATGCGCTTATATAGGGAAGGACTGATTGGAGACAAAGTAACTTAACGAAAAACAAACAAACAAACCACAAAACAGAGCAATAGAGAAGTATAATTTTGAACATGATATTTTTGTTGCATAAAGAGATCTGGCTAGGAGCTAAGTTATATCCATAGTCCCCAAATTACAGCACATTCTTCAGGAAAGTACTCAGCTCCAGTGCACCCCTCACATAAGCCACTCAAATCAGTAGGAAAAAAAAAAAATCTTTGCAAAAATTGTTGCTTTAATGAAAAAGAATGTTTTTTAACTGTTTCTTTTGTACGTTTTGATCACATTAAAAAAAAAAAAACACCCTAAAAATGCATACTCTTCTCAAACAAGCTCAAAAGCATCAAGAACTTTTAGGCTAGGAATCTCAAATTCAGCCTACTGAAACAAACACCAGATCTCCTGAAAACACCAGTCCCATAAGATTTTTGCATCTTCTAGGTGGTGTTATGTTCCTTAACTCTCATCATGATAAATAAGGTTGAAGCTGTTCTCCCACATTCTCAGCAGTTTCAGGCCATGAGGAACTTTCCACTCATGCAGCAGCATTCTCCCATCCCCAACCCAAAACAGCCACATATTTAAAGACTAAACTTTAACTGTGTCTGGGAGGACTCCCAGTTTCAGCAGTCAGCACATTCAAAGCGATTGCTGTAGTCTCACTGTGCCTGGAACTTCATGCACCCTGCAAGCTACTGGCAGTTGGCTCCAAGCTCCACCAGGAAATACTGCATTACATGAGAAGTGCCGTAACTCTTGTTTATGTTACCCATTCTAATGGGCTCTCTCTCCCCTACCACCTGCTTATGGCATCTACCCAGCAATTTTTTAATTCAGAGGAAAACAGAAGTCCAACAAAAAACAACTGTCTCCAATAACAAAATTCAGGTCTGTATTTGACCTGCCAGGTGACAGGGTACTTTCACCAAAAGGCAACCCAGACATTTGAACTCTCAAATATTGCCAGGACAGAGAGTTCTTCTGTTCAGCTGAGCAAGCAGTTTTTCCTCAGACCTCAAGAGATAAACCAGACAAAATGCTATACTGGAACAAACGGTACAGTAATAGTATGCATGAGCTGGAGGCTAAGATAAGAACACAAATGGGGAGGGGAGGAGGGAAGTTTTCTGAATTTAATAATTTTGCAAAGCCAAATTAAACTCATAAAAGTGTATAATTTGGCATTGAACATAAGGTTTTATTCTTCACTCCTTATGACTTAAGCAATCACAGAGTCTACCACACTGACTCAAAACTGCAGAATGAATTATGGAAAAACTGTTCATACTTTGATACTTTCCTCATCACAAGTTTAGAAAGAATGTAACTATGCAAATTCAATTTACAGCATGCTATATATAGGGATATATTTTTGCATGTCACATGGAAAACTGTCTCTACTTTTGCTGCTCTTCCTGCCTAGGATGTGACAGAATAAGCAATACTATTCAAAACCAAAACAAACACAGAAAATAAGAGATACAAGAAAGCAACAGATATTTACAAAACAATTCCTCCACGTATTTTAGATATTTTATTAAGATGGATTTGTTTTATATACTGTAGCCTCTGTCATAAGCTTAGAAGAACAAATGGCTTGATTCTGCAACCCTTCTTCACACAGCTTAATCTTGCTGCCTTTGAGGAGCAACTTGCATGATAAGAGGCTAAACAACCCAGGCAATGAGATCAAATAATTCAGATAGACAGATACCAAAGTGAAAACAGTCCTGGAAAAACAAGGAGTCTAACTGGCTAAGAACTAGGTGCAAATGGGAAGAGAAGACATTTGTTTTTAGTACTCTTGTAAGCGATACATTACATCCATCTTTTGGGCTATCAAGCAATGATGACAGCACTGGCAGCAGAACACACAAGCTGAAGTTAGAGGCTGCCCATATCAGATGTTCCCACTCTCTGAAATAATCATGGCAGTAGTGACAGACACATGTAGGCTGCCCTGTGAAAATTAGGCAGTACCTTCCACAGACCACAAGCCAGGCAGCACTGCAGCCTATTAGTAACCGTGTAGTAAAAGTTCAACTCTTGAAATAGCTGCCATAGTGGAAAATAGGTGGACTGCACTGGGCAACAGCTACTGAATCAGAGCAGAGATTTTCCTTTTCAAAATATTACTGCTGTCACACAAAAGGATGTAAGGGTCAGAGCTCTCCACTGAAGCAGTCAAAAATGAAAGCAATTAATTTGTCATTACTAAGTTTATCAGCCAGGATAAAATGAAGTGTGCAGGACCTGTACCCTACAAAGCCTCAGATAAATGGTAATTTGCTCTGTGAAAAGTTCATGAGGCAAAAACAAGACCTCTGATACATAATACATTGTGGCTAACAAAGGACAGCGGGGCAGTACCTCTAAGAACAAACTTCCTTCTGAGTTAGAATTTACTCAAAGTTTCAACTAAAATGAAAATTAAAATTTTCATTTCTGCTCACATTTGTGCTAAGTGATTACACAGCATGCAGTGAAAGGTTATGTAGATGAGACTTGCAAGAAAGTAAGAGCGTTTTGTTGTTGAGAAACAGGAAATCAGTAACACAACAAAATAATGTCGAGAAAATGGTTGTCAGTGACAACGGCAGGCTAATACAAGCACTGAGATAAATGAGTAAGGCTCATAAGTTTTATGGACAACCAGCTATCATGGTCTTGATTTTTGCACAAAGAGGATATGTTTGTCCCATCTCTGATACTTCCCACTCAGCCCACTCACTAGATATTCAATGGAACCACCTCTATGGAAGTGAGAATGTCCTTTCCATATTCAGGCCTACCATGCGCTTCACTATAGCATGCCACTGCTGCCTAAACTCCCTCTACCTTTCAGTAAAGGATCATGATGTCTTTCAGCAAAACATTTTTGAGTTTAAATGGTTTGTCCTAAAGCTCTTAGTACAAAACCGCAGGGTTTCATGACTCTTTGCAAAGATGGAAATACTTGCTGTCAACAAACAATCAGATTGCAACTATTTCACATAAAACCAGTGTACAGATGCATCCGGAATGGTCCTGCTTCGCATTGTTCCACCAACAGCTCAGAAAACAAGCAGCTGTGGAAGTCATGAGACCTGACACCCCAATGAATGCGTTTGCACTGAGAATGCTCATGTTCTCTTCGGAAAGGCTCTTTACTAGAATTTTCAAAAACGATTACAGGCACTGATCTGATTCCCATCAGGCATCTTACCACGTGTTTTCTGTTCCATGCACATATGACAAAAGCTTTACTTCCACATATGCAAAGAGTTCATACACAGCACCTCATTTCAGCTCGTTTGTTTTCTGTATGGACATACTGCAACTGGGTATATTCTGGAGATCTCTATTTGCACCGTACATTGTTTGGGAGACTGGAGAGCAAAGCAGCAGCTTGTGGCTCCTCAAAGAGCCAGGAAAGGGCCAACTAGCACTTGCCGATACTGATGTCTTCATATGGTGACAACATGTTTTAGACTTGTTAAACATGGTGACTGCGCAATATTTTAGAAGGATGAGGATAAATGCATCATCAAGTTAGGGAGACAGCAATGAGGTATTTCAGTGATTTTGATTACCTTTAAAAATACGTACTAATTCAGCACTGCTGAAAACCAGTGCAAACACAACCAATGTGAAGAGGATTCAACTACAGAAACAAGTTTGTACTGGGGAGCACAAAACAAAATGCACTTCCAATTTTTATTGTACTACTAACAGAATCTGGTTATGACGTTCTGACAATATGGGCACTGAGGTGCTGTGTTAATCAGCTTTTGAAACACGGAGTTTAACACGTTCTTTAGGAGTGAAAAATTACATTTTAATGAACACAGTAAAATATAAATTGAAGATTGTTTGAACGGTTAACCTTTTTTCTTTGTCACATTTCAAAAGGCAGAGAGGCCTATGATACAGACCTAGAGATGCTAGAGTATGTACTGAAAATAACTTATTTGGGAAAAAGCAATGTTTCAGAGAATAAGTGACAATATTTTGCATTTTTTTAAACAGAAAATGACTACTATTTTATGCTGATTGTCATTTTTTCCCCAGATTTTATTTCCATACTCTTTCCCCTCCTTTCCCCACATGTATTCCTAGCATTTAATTCTCTTATACAATTTACAGGCTAAACACCCATGGAATTCTCAAAATTATTGAAAAAATTCTGAATTTCAGTCTAATGCGGAAGACTTTTAAGAAGAATGTTTATCTTAAGTTCTTCATAACTTGTGATTTTATATACATATTTATTAAGTTTTACATACTGAAGAAGTTCATTAACCTTTCTCCCAAGTCATGTATAGTAATAACACATTAATAATTTTTTTCTTTATATTGGGTTTCATTAAAGATTAGTACCTCAGGTACCTGTTTCAGAGAATTTAGCAATAAGCAAACACAACCAGTTCTAGACCCACCAGCAGCTATCCCTTAGGGACAAGAGCCTTTTTAGAAAGCTCAGCAGACTTCATTTTTAAGAACAGTGATGCAGAGAAAACATGCCATCTGTACAAGATATTCGTAGAGGGACCCAAAGAATCTGTCTTACACAGGTTATGAAGAAATGCATATTACAAGCTACGGAGTTGTAATTTAATGGCAGTAGGAGCCACATCAGATACACATAACGTTGTCTCTCAGTACTTATCTAAAGGGATTATGGTTTCTTCTCTGAGAACAGAATACCGTTACCTAATGTATTAGATAGTGCTCAAGGGTAAAATTATCTCAATTTCCAAAGAAGTCACACATTCCCAGACAAATAGTTAAAAATTTCTTACCAGCATTTCTTTCAAAAACATTGCTCTACATCAGAGCTCAAGACTTCAAATTGAATCAGGGCAGACAGGGCATTAAAAGGACATAAGGTAACACAGACAAAGGGGAAATCAAATTAGACATCTGCTTTAAGAGCCATAGAAAGAGACTGCACAAAAACAAGTTCTCCTCTGTCTTTTACTCCCATATCCCTTTGTTCACTCGCCCTTCCCACTCCATTAACATTACAAAGCTTCACGGTTTTAGGTTGAGTTGTAACAGACTGAGGACAAACATTACACTACTGGGACAAAAGTATATATTTTATTCTGAAATATTATGTGACACAAGATATAGCAATACAAACAATTACAGAAATGAAGCTATAATAACAATTGAGTAAAGTCTCTTTCTAATCTAGGTAATCTCATACCTGTTACCATGACACAGACACAAAATGCTAGCAAAGCCATCTGGTAAATATAAGCTGTCCATCATCAACCTGGTTTGAAACTCAAAGTCAGCAAGTATTGTTATATCAGCTTTGGATCATGCTTCAGGAGACTTACAGGGTTATTAAGTCTCTCTTGATTTGAATCTCTACCTTCTTTGGGCACCTGGAGTTTTGAGAAGAACAAGCACATACTCCAACCCTATTAAAACAATTTAGAGAACACTAAATACCGTAATTCCCTGTTCCAATTATATTAATGATGGTGCAAGGGAAATTCCCATCAAAAAGCCTCAGAAAAGTCTAATAGTGGTAAAATACATTGGAAGGCTATTAAAGGAAATCTGCATTTATTTTATTTAAACCAGCTGGATAAAAGTTCTGAAGGAATAAGACGCAGTTATTACCATGAGCAAAGCTAAAAGTAGCTCAGATTCAATTTGAAGCCATTTTAAACTGAAAAGCACACACTCAACAGCCAAATAGAAGATGTAATTGTCTCAGCTCAATTTTATTTGTCATCCAACATTCCTCTGAGAGTTAACATTTTTAAAGGAAATATTTTCAAATAAAATGTTGATGTATTTTTCTTGTAGAAGAGTAGAACAATCAGCACAGCATGTTTTAATGAAGTGGTTTACATTCCCCTGCCCTGAACTCTCCAACTACCAGCATCACATATAATATCTCTTTTCAGATATCAACAGGGTAAGAAATGCCAGCTGCAATTACAAACTTTATGAAGTTGACAAATGCATTCATAATAACAACTGCCCCATGAACTCTCATAATCCTGGACTAAATCAAATGGATCCAGGTTTTCTGTAGTCATGCTSAAGCAGTTCTCAAGAGATTGTTTTGCAAATTGTCTTCTATAAGACTAATTAAACAGCTTTGATCTAGCAGGTTACTTGTAATCTAGAAAGGTGAGATACCTAATTCTACAAGAATCTGAACCAGGGAACTGTAAATCAAAAAGCAGTAGCGCTATTATTGATTTAAGAAATAATATAACCAGTAATCTTACTTTATAGACCTCTAGCGATTATGTGGGAAGAGCACCATGATTTGTTTCCATGTACTATGTCAAATCTGAGCAGCATAGTTTTATCCCTCAATAGCAGAATTTCACAGCACTTTAAATTCACTAATATGTCCCCCACTTTTTGGTTCAGAGACCAAGGTCATCCCCGCATTCATCATTATCTTTCAAAAGCATCCCCATAGCTACTTCTAGACTTCTCTTTCTATAAAAATAAATATCCATGACTGTATCCCAAAAGTCAGCTTAGAAAACCAATTGTTTTTATGAACTGCTTTATGGACAAACCAAACCCCAGTTTCCTTCGAATTTGTTGCGTGTCCCTTATGCCTCTTCTCTCCACTTCAGTAACCACCCTACCTTCCAGAGTAATACCTCCACTGTCCTCAGACTCCTCCCTGCCAGTTCCCACGCCTGCACCTAAATCCCTCATATGCTATCCTCAGCTTCTACACAGATCCCCAAGACATCCCACTGCTTTAAATATCCAACTCCATGCATGTTACTGGCCAGGCTAGGAACAGTCCTGTTCTCAAGCTACGTGCAAGCCAACTGACTGACAAGTAATGGGAGAGCTGAATGCTCTCCCTGACACTTACTCTGAGAGGCAATAATCTCCCCAACCCTCCATCGCTTACAAAAAACTTCTGGAAGCTTATTATCTTTGAGATTTCATCCCACTGTCAAAGTGGAGTTTAAACCATCCAACACATTCAAGAGCTATTAGACAGAGAGCCAGAGGTCTTAAAATTTGGTTCCTAATGAATCTAAGAGTATAACCAACTACTGTTATCTTCCAAGGAAGGGTTAGGTCAGATTTACTGTAATTAAACATGTGCATGCACTTTATTAAAAAATAAAAATAAAAATTGTAAACTGCTTAGCAAGTTACCATCTCCATGGTTTATTAATTCCCCTACCCATGAGGTGTGTAGAGAATGTAGAAACACTGTTGACTTGACCCAGATGTGGCTTCCCCTCTTCCACTCCCTTCCCCTAGAACCTACTGCGGCGTTACTATTAAGACAAAAAGAGCAGCATTCAAAACTTTAAAACTGGCGATAACCTGTTCTGGCAACCTCTTATTTCCTAAGCATATTTGCAGGAGTATGACTGGCATTCTGGGAATGCTTTTGAGCATGTCTGCTGCACACTGGAAGCCTCCATTGCTAGTAATGTGCACACGTCAATGTTTTCATGCCTTAGCTAGGTGGAAATACAGCATGACCACACTTCCTGTTTTTAAAGATAACAGGACAAAACGCTCAACCACAGTAAAATTTAGAAATTGTTCCATATAATATTTTTTTCAGTCAATTTTTCTTCCTGTCCTCCTCCCACACCCCATCTGCCTCTTGTAGTTAAGGAACAAAGACATATCAAATGACAAGACTATTTCTTTCAGCTCATTTGTAACAATTCAGCCTTTTGGTGCTGGAATACAAAACTGCTGATGGAGGACTAATGATACACAAGCCAAGGTTATGAAGCTGCAAATGATTCCTAATAGCTCTGCATGCATACAGCTCTCTTAGGTTAGAGAATGACATTGGCAGCCACCTGATTATTACTGAGACACCAAACAACAAAGAACAATTTAAAAATAGACTTCCTCGGGGAAAGGGGGGAAGCTGAACACCCAGACTGCATGAAAAGTTATATTTATGCTACAAGCCATAGCAGGTTTTTCCCCTGCCTCAATTCTCTTGCTTAAGATTTCAGCTTTAGAAGCAATACACTGAGGAAAATATACCAAGCTCTTATTCACATCTTTAAATAGATGATAAGAGCTGTGGGAGAAGAGAAATCATGATTCTGCTTTTAAAATTCAGGTCTTGTCTACTCCAGCAGACTGTGGTGACAAAGAACAAGTGAAACAAAGAAATTTCAATATGAAGAAGCAGCAGAGTGAATTCTAATTAAGCTCTGTTTCACTGCTTTCTTCTTCTGTCCAAATCTAATACCTAATCAACATTTTGGAAAAGTGATCTGTGTTAATGGTTCAACAATTCAGCTGCTGAGTTTAAGTACAAGACCCCACAGTAAAAATTTGAGTTCCATAAAAGGCTCTCCATTAGGACCATATTTAATATCATAGCACCACCACTATATGAAGCAGCAAAAGAAATTCCATTTGAAATAAAATTACCTGTAAGACTAACTATTCCACCTAACACTTAAGGCAAACTCCTTTATCTTCTAAATTAAGAGTCTGAGGCAGAAAACACCCAAAGCTGTACATTTTAATCAAATTCTTTAACAGAGAATACTTCCAGATCTGTGGTAGGTACTGTAGTTTTATAAGTGACCTTTTAGTTCAGAGGATTTTTTTTTTTTTTAAATTCTTAGTGTTTTGCTACCTATTGATTTCTGCAATGCTGTTCAATAGCAAAGTGGCTGTAAGAAGACCGTTTCAGAGACCACTCTGCTATGGGATACACGTGAATGAACCCTCCATAGGTTTCATTAGAACTCTGATAAAAGCATGTTTAAGTTCAATAACTTACTCCTTTCCTTCACAGATTTTTTTTCTGGTCAGAACTACTGATGAGTAGTTTTTCACCAAGCACTGAAGCTCACTGAGCTATAGATACATGGCTTCTTATTGTCCTGCATGGGCAAACCAGAATATTTTTTTTCTTCCTAATCACAAAAATCTGAGTTTCATCCTAAATTATACAGCATAAAGGAATAAATATTACCAACTCTGGTCATCTTGTTGGAGCCCATGATCAGAACTGTTTGGAGCCCGTGGACAGAAACAGAACAACTTATTTATAATGTGCAGCCTAAACGGTCTGTTTCTGCTTTTGTGCACTGAACTTCTGCTGGCATGATAGTTTTGTTTGAAATTCAGCAGCAAAAGCATAATTATTGCAATGTTTCTGATCTATTGCCAGGCAGTGCATAGAATTTTCTCAATGAAAATATTGTGAGACTTTTATTTGGAGGTGCTACACAGAAGACATTACTCATACTAGAACTGTAACAGTGGCCAGGAGGAAAAGAGAAATGCAAAGCTCAAGGACTTCTGTGAACATTAGAAGTAAAGGAAGAATTTCCTATTCCTCTGTACCACAAGGCCTTTTCTCCCCTCCGGATTCTCTGGTATCTAATAAGGGTTGAGCTCATGCCACTGTCTTTGCCTTTGCCCTACAGCCTCTTCCTCCGGAAAAATAAAGCTATTCTCTCTTTTGTCAGTTCCCCTCCCCCTTTATAATTTTTAAATGGAACTTTAAATGGAATAAAACATCTCTGACCTTTCTACTCCTCAATCAAACTGGGCCAAAACCAGTCAATGGATTTAAAAGCTGGAAGTGAAGGGGGGAGGGGGAAGGGGGGAGAGGGTGTAAACAAAACCAAGAGAACATAAACACATGCAACATTGTCCTGGCCAAAAGGGGGGGGGGGGAGATTGGAACATGCTTCTCAAAAGCACAGCAAAGAAAGATTAATGTAGGACGAGAAAGTCCTGTTCTTGTACAGCCCTAAGTCAGCCAAACACAAATTAGCTCCTGTTTCTTCCAACATAAAACTGTTGAATTGTATCTTTGGAAGAGGAGACAGGGCATCTTCTTAGGGCATCTTCTTCCCTGAGATGAGTTGCTGATGTTACCAACCTCAGCAAGGAGGACAAACTTTGCACTAGTTACAATGTTCCACTCCAAGGGCTAAAGCTTTCACACCTTCTGCCTTGTTTGCTAGAAAACCCATACATTACAGCTACCTTATTCAAAATTGCACAGAGTGGATGAGGCCAGCAAACAAACAACTGTCATGCTTGCCTATCTCGTACCTTCAGAAAAGGGCAGATCAGTTTTGACTAAGACAAAATGAGGCAAATAAGGAAGAACATACACTAGTGACTCTTGAATCTTTTTGTTAAGACCACTGCTACTGAAAATAAATGGAGCAAGCCATTAGTTCTGGATTTCCACCCCTAATTTAAGCTAGGAACCAATATGAACATAGTGATGACTACACTGGAGTTAATTCAATTTACTCTGCTTTGTTCTACATTTTTGTAGCCTGTGCCCAGCCACATGCTGCCACGAGTAGACTGCCATTATCATGTTTG
Organism: Apteryx rowi; assembly: GCF_003343035.1. Lineage (NCBI taxonomy): Eukaryota > Metazoa > Chordata > Aves > Apterygiformes > Apterygidae > Apteryx > Apteryx rowi. The sequence goes on from NW_020451159.1 coordinate 252,121, forward strand.
AGCTGAGCACATTTAAAACTAGCTGAGGTTTATTATATTACTATCACTGCACTGTAACAAACTCCATTCCCTTCTCTCCATCACCCCTTCTCCTCTCCCTACCCCCCCCTTTTTCTTTTTAATTCCTTTGCTGGTTGTTAACCTCGTCCCAGAAAGGTAGAAAGTTCTTCCACGAATCCAATGCAGAAGGCCCAATCCTGTTTTTCCAACTCACGTATACTCGCATCTGGTGAGCAGAAGATAAACTGCTTAATATATGTCTGTTAGCTCAACAGCAATTTCAGTTCACTGTAGAGACAGGGTATCTTGGATGAAACTCGTTTATATTCACAGGGTGACCGATAAATCCTCTAGCCTGGGATATGGGGTTTCTTTGCAGCTCAGTTTATACAGGGCACAACTCTTACTGCCAAGCGCAGCAATAAGATGATGCAAGTACTACAACAGGGATTATGTGTTGTGTTAGTCTACAACAGTAAGGCAAAACTCAGTTAGTTGCATTTGTCCAGGAGTATGAAACATGAATGCTTCAAAAAACAATGCAACCTCATTCACTGCAGGTATTACCTTTAGCACACTACCTTGGCACAGTTTTGGTGTAGGTTTGCAAAATGTTTTGAAATGTTTCTATCTATAGTCCAAGCAGATGTTTTACAACATCACTTTAATCAGAAAGCTGTACTTCTGCATACTAATTTTTACTGCCAGTTTCACTTACACGCATAAAACAAAAAACACAACCAAAGTCCAATGAAAACATATACGAAATTTCTCTATGAAGGTCATTGTACAATGAAAGAGGGTTATAAATGACACAGTCCATCAACATTTAAAGCCTGCAAATAAGAACAATTAAAATCAACTACAAAAGGGAAGTTCAACAAAAATCACAGGGAAAGGAATCACACCTTCAATTGATTTAAAAGGGCATTAGAAACTCTGGCATGTGATTTATTGGCAGAAACTAAACACTCTAGTGTGGGCTAGTTGTAAAGAAAAAATATTGTCATTTTTTTCCAGTTTGAAATCTAGTGCGCTGAATCTTAAGAAAGTACAGGTTCACCCAAAGTGCAAGCTTCTTTTGATCTTAAAGGGAAAAAAATTAACCTCCTCCATATAGTCTATATTAAAAAAGTTCATTAATGAAAGGCTAAATGTTGAATTCACTGGGATGGTTCTGCTTTTTGTCATTTTTGTATAGTTAACAAGATCATAATTCAAATAGGTCACACATTGTAAATATCTTCACTATATTGTTTTCCTTTCCTCCGTAATTAGACCACCTTTTGTTACCAAGAATCCTATAAACTGTTTAACTGTGAATGGTTGTAAACTGCTCGTATTAAAAATTAGGCATCTCCTACTCCCAACTTTGTACAATGGGAACTGCATCCAGGAAAGAAGTATGGCACATAAAATCAACATTACATCTCTGACACCTCTTTCTGCAGGGGTTTAACCCACATTACATCATCTGCACACTTTATACAGCTTCTGTCTTCTTCTCCATCCACACAAATTACCCTTGCCTAAGCCTCTACCAATGAAGGGAGACATACAAGCTCCCTGCCAGTAAAACAGATTCAAGCAGTCCAACTGCCTTTGAAAATAAAATCACTCCCTCTTCACCAGGGCTGCGGGAAGAGCAGCATAGCAACTATTCCAGGAACTTCTTGGAGACAAATGCAAAACGCGGGTGAAGGTGCCCAAGCCTGCTTGCTCCTGCTACCCACAAAGGAGATTGCCAGCACACAGCAGCAGCTGGCGAGAGCCCAAGAAAGGAGACAAGGTTTCCCAAGGGTCTGCTCTTCACCTTGCCATTTTTTTATTTTTTATTTTAAACAAATAGAGGTGCTTTCTGCAAACTCTGGCTAGACCCAAAGGTAGTCAGTTAGGGAAACTAAGGCCACATTCCTGAATGAACTGAGCAACTCTCCCCTCCGTCCCTCCAAGGACAGTATTTCCAAGGTTCTGTTCAGCATGTTACTTCCCACATGAACATTTACCATCCCTCTGTCCCTTGAAATCAAGCAGCCACAGCATTCCATGCTCTTTTGTATTACAAGTTACACGGCATATTTATTGAAATAGAGTCATGAGATTTAGGAAGAATTATTTTAGCATATCCCAATGCACTGACAAGGTTCACAGCAAAATTAGTCTTTCTACTTACTTTAAAGGATTTTAGAAGAGGCTCCTTATGAAGAGTATAGTCCTCTCGAACACACAGATTTTAGGGGAAAGGATGGTTCAAGCTGATTAACCAGAGATGAACTATCAGAATTGTTTGCTGTAGTATTAATGTCTAGATCAATGTGGTATAGTGGAATACAAGAAGCAAAATGCTCATGAAAATTCTCCTAAGGTAGAAACCTGGCATGCTTGCTCTCAGGCCAAATGGACCAGAATGACAATGTATATATGTATTTTTAGGAAACACAGCAATTCCAGGTTATTTTTTCCGACCTTATCTAGAAAAGAAAACGAAACTTCATAGTTTAAACTCCAAATTAGCAAAAAAATGTTTGCAAAAGATGAGTTAAAAATAAACCCTAAATAATTAAATTTCTTAAAATCCAATTGATTTTTTCATAATTGTTAGGATTACGAATTGTGGATATTTTCCAAAATACATGGGAATCTAGGCATGATTAAATCATTTTTCTGAGATTAAACAATTTTTTTCAGATCCGATTTCGACAACTGCTGTTTAACACACTGCACAAATTCTGAGACTGTAGGTGCCTCTATTTTCCACGAGCACATAATGAAATCTCATCCACTTAAGGAGATTACAGTCTGAGTTAAGTACCATAGAAAAAGATAACATAATTTTTTTGTAAGTACATACATGCCCTGTTAAGTTGCACAAGACTTTCCCATAACAGAAAGCGTGGAGGAAGCAGCGATAGAGATTTGCATTCCTGTTCGCTCGCCGTTTCCCAGCACATCCCCCTGAAGGGGTCAAACAGCTCACGTGAACATTGTGGGCTTGGACACCTGACAACACATTCCCACTGCCAAGAAAGGCATTTTAAAAAGGTGCCTAACTGTTGCCTTTCTGACATCCCAAAACAATTGTGAAGCTCAGTCTAACATTCATTTATATACTTACTTCAAAGAATATTTTTAAAGCTTTTCATTATCTAAAAAAAATTCTGATGTGTTGCCTCTTCCTATTCTCTTACAGTATTTCAGATAAAAAAAAAAAAGGAAAAAAAAAGAGAAGGGCTCCTATAAAATATAAAATGGTATTTGATGCACTACCATCATTACAATAATGAAAAGAAAACTAAATCTCTCTATTACAAACTACTTTCCACTTGTAATAAAACCTTGGTTTTCTCCTTTTAACCCCCATTAAAAGATCAGAGGGAATGCTGACATACAAGATTTGGCAGGCACTCAAGAAAGAGTAGATACCCCATCAGACATCTCTTGTTCTTAAAGACCAGACGTCAAGTAAAAATGAATCTTGGCCTGATATCAAACCTTAACAGTAATCTACGGCAATTTAGCTGTTCATAAACGAAAACGTTCAACCTTTTTTAATTTTACCTTCAGGAGAAGTGAAAAGAAAGGGGAGAGTCATTTAATACTGAAATACAGCTTGTTAAAGGGGTAATTTCATTATTAGACTCCTTTAATCTTGTTCAGTACACCAATATGGTTTATGGATAAGGAACCCACGTTTGGATATGAAAATTTACATCAATCTCTAAATTACCAATATTTCCACTGGTATCTTGGTTCATATCCTGTTTTTCACTTATATTAGGAGTTTTGTCATTGTTTGTTTTCTAGTACCATCAGTCTGTTCTTTCCCTTAGGAGAAAAATATTTGCTAACAATAAATATGATTCACCCTATTCTGTCACAGAATATGAAATATTTCTTACATAAACAGAAGAAATGTCCCCAACTAGAAGCTGGTAAGTCACCATTACCTTTGGTATAACAAGCAGCTTAATACCAATACTATAAATCACATCAACATTGGAAGATGGCTCCTTTTCCAGGGTGATTTACAATGGGAATGCATTGCGGCCCTTGGAGATGCAAGTCACTCCAAATTCTTGCTCAGGTTAGTTCTTTCAGACCTCCAGACTTCATAGAATTCTGCGCTCTTTATTTCTTCTTCTTCTCCTGGTATCGGTATTTAGGAGCTGTAAAGTTAAATAATAGCAACCACAATCACTTCAGCCCTAGACACCAATTCTACAAACGCTTCTACCAGTGGAGCCCAAACAAGGCATTTCTGTAACGGACTGAAAATAACTGAAGTCTTAACTGATTCAGCAAGAGAATCTGATCACTCCTGAGCAAGTAGAAGATACAGTTTTGAGCTTACCCAGGCCAAACACCATATTAGGAGTGAACTTATAGCATTCTAGTTGTCTCACACCACCTCCCTTCAGACGGAAACTTCTGTCCTAAGTGCTCAGGTAGCTGTATGGCTAAGCCAAGAAAGGAGCCTGATCCAGACCAAAACTAACCATTTTGCCCAACAGTAACTTCAAAGACAAAACGAAGATGTTAGTTAATAATCTGCAGAACATAGCTGGTTAGACTTTACAGGGAAAGAATAGTGAATACAGTAAAAATTAACATGCAGTAACTGAAATTTTCATTCTGTGCTGAAAGACAGATTTTTATATTTTGTACACAATCTACATAAAAGATATTTCTGTTACTGCAAATTGTAAGGGACTAGAAATACCAACCCCCCAACCAAAATTAAGAGTTTCAACTATTATAGATTCAGATGCAACTTGCTAAATAGCATTTTTTAATGAGCTTGGTTAGACAGCAAACTGTACAGAGAGAATTCCTAGAACTTTTCACCAAAGATTTTCATGGAAATGCTATAACAGCTTAAACTTATATTGATCGCAAAAAGATTTTTTCTTTGTAACAGTTCTAAAGCCTTAGCATTTCTACTGTTAATTTGTCTTTCCAAATACTAAAAAAAATTACCCAGAATGTAGGGCAATTTTTAATGAAATTATATAATTTTTTACTATATATGAAGTATCAAACCGGAAAGAAACAGGGAGATGAGAACATAAGGAATACACCAAAAGTTAAATCTACATTTTTAAGCATACCTCACTAGGTCATAAGGACATTCCATAAAATCAAAAGGCAACCTATTTCATTGTAAATTTTATTAAAAACTGAATAAAAACCAGCATCTGAAATTGAAGCAGCTGCGGTAATATCAAAAAGGCCAATAGTTCTTGATTTCAAACCTACAATGACTACTCGATGTTGAATAATTAAATAGAACATAGGAGTTTTGCAGTTCCTGTGAGGAAAAGGAGAGTTGACCAGTTAGAGATGTACTTTTCAGAATAAAATATTATATAGAAATCTAAATTCATTTTTCTTTGAATATGGAAAATGGCATAACTAAAATACATCATGTAAGTTAGACTCGCTGTTTAAAAGACAAACATAATAAATGCTAACTCTCTGTTAAAAAATTGTTGAAAACTTCAGAGCAAAGGCGAAAACCTAAAAAATTAAAAAGTTTACCCAGTTATTTACTCAGGGATCACACATAGCATACCAGAAAACATAAAAAAAGAAAACAACCCCTTATTTTAGGTAAGACATATGAAAGCATTGTCCTAATAAATCCACTTTGACTTCAGGAGAACAAGAAATTCACCCTTCATGTGCAGGCTATTTACACTACTGCGTCAGAAGAGAGGGGCTATTCTGTTGGGAACCTCCCCTACTAACATTAGGACACAGATTCCAAATTGCTTCTCTTCGCTTTCATCAGTGTATGAATTCCTCAAAATAGTCCCATCAACTGTAGTGGAACCGAAATAGTAAATTAGTTTTCAGTATATTAGAAGTTGTCTTTTGCATAGCCAAAATTTGCCCATAAGTTTGCTTACTTATGTAAAAATCAAATCAGAATATTTATTAATTTTACTTAAAACCATGAGGCATCCACCATACACCCCCCAAAAATAAAAAAAAATAAATCTTATTGCATCTAGAGTGTTATTAGTATATGCTGTGACTTGAAGGTAAATAAAGTGATTCAATGTTTAATTCCATTTTTTCCCCCTTCAAAAGTACTGGAGACTTCATTTCAAAAGACTGCAGGAACAACCCTTAGCTGGGAAACTCTCAGCGATATGGATATTGAGCAAACATGCGCAATCGCTGAAACAGTAAACAAAAATACATTGCTTAGATTTTGCAAACTCTGCCCAAATTTAGAATGTAAACTGAGAGATGCAAAAGCAGTAATGTTATTAATTAAATCATACTATTCAGAGCAAGAGTCTGTGCTCTGTTTGCTAAATGCCTGGAAGCACAACAATGAAGCGTGTCCTGTGAAGCATTACAGGGTACATACTCTGTGCTTCCAGGTCTAACTTTCCTTCAGACCTTAAGGAGGGAGCTGCCAATACGCCATCCGGCAGGGTTCAGGCTGGAAGGGCCTGCTAAGGCTAGGAAGGAATAGGCTGCTGCTTGTGAGCAAGAGACTTATCCCAAGACATGCATGCCATATTTATTTTGGGCAAAACTCTTCCCAAATCACAAGTTTGGACTTGTTTAATACTTCCATTCTTCCCCCTTCAACCCTGCACAGTAGAAAGCTACAGTGCCTAATGAAGATGCTTCCAGCAAGGTACTGCTACAGCACAGGTTTCCGCACCCTGCCCTGCAGCAGACGTTGCCACTGTCGCTGCCTGGCAAGAGCTGCGAGGTCACCTGGCTGCAAGCTGCATCTTCTGCCCTGCCGAAGGAGCCCTTCGCCCCCCGCCTCGCCCCAGTTCAGCCGCTTCAGCTAAGGGTCGCTGGCTTTAACCTCTGACAACGCAGACCATCAGCTAGGTACGAAGGATGTGGGATATCCTGCCTTGAAACACCACAGCTCCCCCCTCCAGCCCCTACGAGGGCACGGATTTGTCTGGTATTTCAAATATTGTAGCTATCCATGCTCTGACAGCATGCAGGAGCGGGCAGGAAGGGAGGGAACTTCCTTCCAGGACTGCAGTGCAGAAAACCAGGACCGGTTGCGCTGCATTTATAGACATGGGCAAGCAAAGCCGGAATTTGAACTATTTGACAGTTTCTTCTCAAGAGAGCACCAAAATTAGAGAATAAAAATATTATTTTGCAAGACTCGGGTGCAGTGGCAGCATAAAAGGAGAAACCTGCAAGAACTCATTTTTTACTGGCATTGTTAAGCTTGAAATTAAAAGTAATATTTTAAGTAAATATTTATGCTACAGAAAAACATTAAAGAATTACAGATTACAGCAAATATTGTACATTAGGTACCTAATGTACACAGAAATTAGAATAATTTTAAATATGTTATACAAGAAGTTGCTGAAACATTTTAAAAACAAGTCAAAATCAACCTACAAATTACAGAGATCTTTATAAGCACTGCAGTTGTACATGGTATTAAAATGATGTGATGAATTACTAAGGTCATCAAATATGGCCTGATGCCCATTCATCTTTGTTAAGGGGAAAAAAAAAAAAAAAAAAAAAAAAGGCACAATAACTTAGAAACGTTCATGCAGAAAGGGCTGCAAATGCGGCTAAATTTTTGGCTTTCAGGCAAACAGAATAAGAGGGAAAATGCTTCCTTCTCTCAAGATAGCAGAAGTGTACTACCAGTTGAAAAGATTCATACTGACAATAGTAAAAAGCTTAAGTTTGTTTTGTGTATGAAATGACAGACACAGACCAAGCACGGGGGGGGGAGAGAAAGAAAAAAATACGTGGAACTTATGCCAAATAATGCCAAGGAAAACTTGAAAAAATATTCATATGTTTTAGCTACTTAAAGCACATTTACTTCTGTCTAACTGACTGGCTATATAAAAAAAAAGTGTACTGTTTGCTGTTCTACCAGCCAGCAGGAAACCAAAGTCAAAAAAAAAAGTATACACACACATACATTTTTATACATACAATACATTAAAAGTCATCAAGAAAAACACATCTGCAATTTTAGATATGCAAACAGTTTCTAACTATTTAGGAAAAATTCTGAGTAACAGTAATTTCTGTTAAGGTTATTACTTCTAAGTGAACAACCAAAGACAGATTTTACAGCAGCCTAGCTACCTCCCTCCCAATTCGGATCCTTCACAACTTTCTTTCAATGGCTTGTAAAACTTACGTTGATTTATTTTCAGTAAAAGAGCACCTTCTTTTTTTATGGCTGTTACATTACCCCAGTGTTTACAGCACAAAGCACAGTTGAGATACAAAATACTGAATACTACGTGAGAAATACCATTAATAGAAGAACGGCCTTGAAATTTCATTTGCATGTTTTTTAAAATGTTACTGGTCTCTATCAGAGTCCTCAAGGGTAAGTCCATTATCAACTCATGCACTTAATGGCTGATCAAGCAAAAGATACCAAATATGATGACAATTGAAGTTTAGTCTTTGACATGGTGATTTTGTCAGGAGAAAAAAATTGCATAAACCATACAGATTCAAATCATGTATATAAACCTATGCAATATTTTTTTGAAAAACATTACACTGCTACATATTCCTGCAGACAAGAAGCAACATAAAATACTAACAGTATTTTAAAGTAATATAGGACAACAGTTAAAAACAATCCTCCCCTTCCTCTTTTACTTTCTTTACCTTTTTAGCATCCTTTTGAGGCTTTTACTCATGCAGAGATGCCCTTTCTCCTTAAGCATAAACTAGTCTGTCAAGTAACACAGTTACCTTTTCCTTCAGCAAATCAGTTTTTCTGGTTAAAGCAATTAATTTCTACCTAGCAAAGTAAGTGGCATATTGTTTGTGAGACTAATTCTGGATCAATATTTTGGTTAATTAGAGAATCAATATTCATGGTGCCTATTTTGTCAGAGCTGAGAGTCAAGCTAAATGTGCCCATGTTCCCCATGCAAAACTTCGCAAAAGAGCACTGTGCATCTATTTCTTCCATTAGTCATCTTTCCTCAAGGGGATCAAATGAGCTTCTGTTGCCTCTTGTTTCTAGTTGTCCACTCAATTATCTTTTTTTTTTTTTTTTGCAATGTTACAATACCTCTTTTATAACAGTCAGTATATACAGTTTAGAATAAAATGTTACAATTTTAGCTATGTACTTATAAATAAATAAAGCTTGTATTTATCTACAAGTTAATATGATCGAAATCAACGGGAGTTAAAATTTACGCAAAGCTTAAAATTTTTGTGTATGCCTGTGTATTTTGGTTAGAGTCCGATTCTCAGAGGGCTACCTACAATTATTTTGATGGAAGTTCAATAGGAACAGCAGGTGCTTATCACCTCAGGTAAAAAAATAATTCACTCTGTAACGCGTTCTCAAGATTCCCTCCCCACCCCCCAATAATATCTAGCCATTCTAACCTTCTCAGCTCTCGAAGCCTAAATCCCATCACAACCTGATCTGTGTTTCTAATTGTTTAGGGGGAATTGTGCACATGTATTTTGTAGTACTTTACATGCTATTGAGATAAATCCTGCAGTTTAGAGTTGCACGGTAAGCTTTCCTTCAAGTGATGGATTTTTGTTAAGTCCTTATCTGCATATAGATGTTTATTTATGAATCCTGTTACCTGGGAAATTGGGACTAGCACTTTCCAAACATCCCTTAGGGTTTCAATTGTGATAGTTAGCAGCCAAGAATAACAGCCTCGTTTTAAATACAGGATCTGCTGAAATTTTATGCCTAGAAGAAATAGCTCTCAAATAAGTGCCCAAAAAGCAATCAGGAAAAGAACGTTCATTTGAGGTGCAAACTGTGTCCAGGAAAAAAAAGCAGTCTCCCCCAAATCCCTTACCCACAGTACCCGTCAAATAGCAGAGCAGCTTCCCTGGTGATAATATCCTAATGGCAAACTTGCAATAGCAGTAGTACTTTGCCTGTAGTTTAAGGGTAAAAGATAACTCCTTAGAAGAAATAGCGCTTTCAATGGTACTACCATAGAGAACAAGGGATTCAGATTCTGTAATACCATGGTGATAACATTAAAGTCTGAAACAGCTGTGAAATACTAAAACCAACCCAAACAATGGATAATGCGCAATCTTCACACACCAAAATCCAAAACAAAACAAAAAACTTTTAGCATAAAATTCTAAGCAATCTCATAATTTCAATCAGAATACATACACCTTCTTAAAAAAGCAGAAGCCTCCTATCCATATCCACCATCATATCATTCTTCCTATCCAAAGAGGTGAAAATGGCTGGATGACACGAGAGAAGCTGCCAGCTGCTCAAAACAGACAGTCAGCTGGTACACATATTATTACTATTTAAATGTCAGAATGAAAAACAGATATCACAGTGAGCTTCTTTTTGTCCAAGAGAGACATGATACTGTGAAGTAATAATAAAGTAGTTTAACAGGAGGTTGCCTATTAGTGAAGCTGTATACAATGTTCAGCATGTTGTGTTCACTCAACAGAACAAACCCCAAGAACTTAATGACCCATCTTTAATCCTCCCAAAAGTATTTTTAAATAAATGAATAAATATTTTAAAATACAGACAAATTGGATAGCAAGTATCTGTCTTTTTAGCGAATGTTTCTGTTTTTTCCCCCCCTACAATTTAAAAACCTCTGTTCCTTCTGTATTAGAAAACTTCCTGCCAAGTAAAAGCTACCAGTAAATTCTGCATGAGCGGTTACAATATTTGTTTCCTTTTCCTTTTTTCATCTCATTTTCTGCTAGTAGGCTTACCAAAAGTTCTGATAAAGGGCAATCCATAGATTGCACCAATTTGCAGTATTTACTTATAGATCACAAACCAATCCTCTCCTGTGACAGCACACGTCCACACACGTTTGTGATGATCTTATTCATCTATCTCCATTCAATCTATATTTGGACTTTTACCAATGTTCATGCTTTTATTGCCTTTAAGGCTTTCTTTCCTTCTGAATTTCTTTCAAGTGTCTTTATCACTTTAATGCATCTTGGCAAGCCTGATACTTCCTGATATTTTGAAGTAACTTTAGAGTTTCAAGACTCTAAAGTAGACAGATTATAATAATAAGTAACAAAGGAACATGTCTTTAATTAACGTCTATCTTTTGAAAACTGGAAATAAACATTTTGTTATGAATAATGTACTCCTCTGGAATCCCACTAATTTTCAAATCAGTTTCCTGACAGGTTTCACAAAACAAATGCCTGACCTTTTTCAGTGGCATCTATCAACACCACACATCATCTCCTTAGCATGAACACATTGTCAACACACGAATATACGTTTTTTCAACCTGCATACTGCATATATTTCTTGTAATCTTTTCATCTCTTATTCTAGCTTTATGTTCCCTTGAAACCTTCTGTTTTTTCAAACGAGGCTGTTAGGCACTGATTGATAAAGAATGTTTCAATACCTTCCTGCAGAAAAGCTATTTGATATCATTAGCATTTCAAGAGGAAATCAAGTCGAAGCAGTTGTCCAGAAAAAAAACAACAACAAAAAGCACATTCTCCAGAAGACAACTTTGGCCCATCTCATCTATCAAATATTACTTCCAATAAGGCATCCTCTAAACAACTGCTCATTCCAATTCCATCTGATCCTGCCCATTTTATTGACCTTATGCATTTTTCATTTACTTTCCTGTCATATTTCATGCTAGAGGAGAATTATTCTAATCTAATTTTCTTGGTAACAGTCTCCTTAGCAACTGGCGAGGGTGACCTGCTGGGTTAAAAAGACAACATCGTACACCTAAGCTTATCTAACTTCAAGCTTTAAATTTTTTAATTGGTTTATTAAGTGGTCCTGCTGATACCTTTTTTTTATATTCCTGATATTTTACATATAAAATAATCACTAAGCTGTACAAGTCTTTGACCTGAATATGGATCTGTTTGCGAACATCAGCATGTCTTTATTACATTCAGATCCCTGCTATACTACACTCCCCGTTTCCTCTGCTTTGTAACTCACAAGCTTCCCTGCCTGCCCCATGGTTCAGCTTTATCTCCTTCAGGGCAGAGGAGCATTTTCAGCCTGAACACCTCAGCTGTCATCCACAGGACCAGATGTCCATGTGCTCATTCGAGTCACATGGCAAAGGTACACAACCTCCCACAAGCCTTCTCTCACTCTGTTAGGCAGGAAAAGAAAAGAAGATAAAACTGAAACCCTCTGAATGGAAATGCTTGAAGCAGCTGCATAAACCATATTGAACCACCTGTACAAGTTCCAGTAGGAACTTTTCCTACTGTAAAGATTAGTACTTGTAGTCAGCTATGTGCACAAACATAAAGACATTCTCCTATAAGTTTTAATGTCCACAGCCATCTTCAGAGGTCAATACAATGACTGATGGACGGCCTCTTCATAAATACACATGCATACACTATCCTGAGGCTAATGAGCACTAGAAGGTTGCATGCAAGAATGTACCATCAAACAAGGATTTGAAGGATTTCTTCTTCAATATCCTTCCTGAAGTTAAAACTAGAGATACTTGCTGTAGAGTAGGCCCTGTGAAAACAATCTCAACCTGTACATAGAAACCATAATAATGATATATCTTTTTTTTTAGAAGTAACACTGACAGCAATATTTCCCCATAGAATTCCATATTTACTCTTTTTAAGTAGACCAAAACCCCCAACAATATGTTTTAAGAGTTTGCGAACAGTTATAGCTGCTGGATTTGGGGTTTTGTTTTGCTTCTTAAACTTGGACTTATCCTATTTTTATTATCTACCTACTATTCCTCACCTAATTTAATTGTTACTGGTTTACCACTGTTAAGATTACATACCTGGTCTTATAACTTATACAGCTTTCCTTTGAGAGCTTTTTTTACTCTTGTGGTAAAACTGAATCTCAGAGTAACTGCAGCAGCTAAGCTGAACATAACTGAAGACCTTGCTACCAGTTCTTACAGAAATATCTCAATCATTTACCACTACTCCATATAAAAGTTTTTGATTTTTATTCTCCCCCCCCCTTTTTTTTTTTTAAAGAGTGAATAAGGGTGCTTATTCTAAGAGTGAACAGTCATTCAAAGATACTATGCAGAAACCAATGTTCAACTCAAGTCAGAAGAATTTTAAATTGTTATCAGGGAAAGGTCATGATTCCACAGTTTAAATTATGTGAATTTAAGACTCAAATTTCAAGAGTTCAAAACAATGAACAAGAAGAGGTTACTCCAGAGATCCATGAACTGGCAGGTTGAGAGCTGCAGTTATTGCTGAAAACTCATTAGATGTTTAGGCAGCTGCAAACTTGCCAAATATTATTTATCTGAGATGGGGTGGGGGAAACAACATAGAAATTCAGCCTTTATGCGAACAATCAGTTGCCTACAGCATAGTCCATATACAGGCTTGCTGAATGCAGCAAAAGACTTCATTTGTTTTTGTTGTATGCTCTATATTGCAGTTGAAGAAAGTTATTCTGGTTTCGAGATGCCAAATTCAGCCTACAGGCACTGTGCTCCTTAACTTAAGTTCTTCTGATGAATGAAGTAAGCTCTTTGCTTATCTAGCCAACAAGCAGAAAGGTTTCTAGTGTGATCTCAGTAATATCCTTGTACTTTATCCTGGCTGTATTCTCTGCCTCAGTGCCCCATACATACAGGTACATATAAAACATTGAATATTATCATGTCTTGATCTTATCATGACTAGGTGGCAACTTTAAACATACGTGTGTGTGTGTGTGTGTGTGTGTGTGTATGTATGCAGAGATATATACAGGCATACCTCATTTCATTGTGCTTTGCTTTATTGTGCTTCGCAGATACTGCCCCCCCTTTTTTTTTTAAACAAATTGAAGGTTTGTGGCAACCTTGCATTGAGCAAGTCTATCAGCACCATTTCTCCAACAGCATGTGCTCACTTTGTGTCTCTGTGTCACATTTTGGTAATTCTCGCAATATTTCAAACTTTTTCATTATTATTATATCTGTTAGGGTGATCTGTGATCAGTGATCTTTGATGTTACTATTGGAATTGTTTTGGGGCGCCATGAACTGCGCCCATATAAGACAGYGAACTTCATTGATCAATGTTGTGTGTGTTCTGACTGCTCCACCGACCGGCCGTTCCCCCGTCTCTCTCCCTCTCCTCGGGCATCTCTATTCCCTGAGACACAACAATATTGAAATTAGGCCAATTAATAACCCTACAATGGCCTCGAAGTGTTCAAGTGAAAGGAAGAGTCGCATGTCTCCCACTTTAAAGCAAAAGCTAGAAATGATGAAGCTTAGTGAGGAAGGCACATCAAAAGCTGAGACAGGCTGAAAGCTCGGCCTCTTGCACCGAGCAGGTAGCCAAGTTGTGAATGCAAGGGAAAAGTTCTTGAGGGAAATTCAAAGTGCTACTCCAGTGAACACACAAATGGTAAGAGAGCGAAACAGCCTTCTTGCTGATATGGAGAAAGCTTTAGTGGTCTGGACAGAAGATCAAACCAGTCACAACATTCCCTTAAGCCAAAGCCTAATCCAGAGCAAGGCTCTAACTCTCTTCAATTCTGTGAAGGCTGAGAGAGRTGAGGAAGCTGCAGAAGAAAAGTTTGAAGCCAGCAGAGGTTGGTTCATGAGGTTTAAGGAAAGAAGCCACCTCCATAACATCAAAGTGCAAGGTGAAGCAGCAAGTGCTGATGTAGAAGCTGCAGCAAGTTATCCAGAAGATCTAGCTAAGATACTCAGTGAAGGTGGCTACACTAAACAACAGATTTTCAATGTAGACGAAACAGCCTTCTATTGGAAGGAGACGCCACCTAGGACTTTCATAGCTAGAGAGGAGAAGTCAATGCCTGGCTTCAAAGGACAGGCTGACTCTCTTGTTAGGAGTTAATGCAGCTGGTGACTTTAAGTTGAAGCCAAGGCTCATTACCACTCTGAAAATCCTAGGGCCCTTAAGAATTATGCTCAGTCTACTCTGCCTGTGCTCTGTAAATGGAACAACAAAGCCTGGATGACAGCACATCTGTTTACAACATGGTTTACTGGGTATTTTCAGCCCACCATTGAGACCTACTGCTCAGAAAAAAAAAGATTCCATTCAAAATATTACTGCACATTGACAATGCACCTGGTCACCCAAGAGCTCTGATGGAGATGTATGACAAGATTAACGTTGTTTTCATGCCTGCTAACACAACAACCATTCTGCAGCCCATGGATCAAGGAGTCATTTCGACTTTCAAGTCTTATTCTTTAAGAAATACATTTCGTAAGGCTGTAGCTGCCATAGATAGTGATTCCTCTGATGGATCTGGGCAAAGTAAATTGAAAACCTTCTGGAAAGGATTTACCATTCTAGATGCCATTATAAACATCTGTGATTCCTGGGAGGAGGTCAAAATATCAACATTAACAGGAGTTTGGAAGAAGTTGATTCCAACCCTCACGGATGACTTTGAAGGCTTCAAGACTTCAGTGGAGGAAGTAACTGCAGAAATGGTGGAAATAGCAAGAGAACTAGAATTAGAAGTGGAGCCTGAAGATGTGACTGAATTGCTGCAATCTCACGATCAAACTTTAACGGATGAGGAGTTGCTTCTTAGGGATGAGCAAAGAAAGTGGTTTCTTGAGATGGAATCTACTCCTGGTGAAGATGCTGTGAACATTGTTGAAATGACAACAAAGCATTTAGAATATTACATGAACTTAGTTGATAAAGCAGCAGCAAGGTTTGAGAGGACTGACTCCAGTTTGGAAAGAAGTTCTATTGTGGGTAAAATGCTATCAAGCAGCATCACATGCTACAGAGAAATCCTTCGYGAAAGGAAGAATCAATTAATGCAGCAAACTTCACTGCTGTCTTATTTTAAGAACTTGCCACAGCCACCCCAGCCTTCAGCAACCACCACCCTGATCAGTCAGCAGCCATCAACATCGAGGCAAGACCCTCCATCAGCAAAAAGATTATGACTCGCTGAAGGCTCAGATGATGGTTAGCATTTTTCAGCAATAAAATTTTTTTTAATTAAGGTATGTACATTGTTTTTTTTAGACATAATGCTACTGCACACTTAATAGACTACAGTACAGTGTAAACATAGCTGTTATATGCACTGGGAAACCAAAAAATTCGTGCGACTCGCTTTATTGCAATATTCGCTTTATTGTGGTGGTCTGGAACCGAACCCGCAATAACTCTGAGATATGCCTGTATATACACATGCACATGTGCACACACACATTCATTCATAGGTAAATGATCACTTCACCGGCCCTATCTTTTCAGGGCACCATTAACTGAATTATAGCAATTCATTCAGCGTTTATGAGATATGAGGACACAGTATTCCACTGGTACTGGTAAATGAAAGAAAGGCATAATGTAAACGTGAAACCTTGAAATATACAGACTGAATATTTCCATCTTTAGTGCTTCAATAACTTCCAGCTTTTGAAGAGGTATCATAAAACTGAACTTACAATTCAAACGTTCTGTAGGTATGTGTGTGGAGGAAGGTCAATACATTAAGTTTCAGAGATATAGCTCACAATAGTATTAAGGAGAAGGGCCTGCACATTTCATCAAGGTCTGGTTGCCCTATAAATGCTGAATCACTAGTACTTCTGCAGATGGTTAAGTCAAGCTATACAACAGCAGAAGTGCATAACTACTTAACACTGTTGTGCACAAAGCATGCACAAAGCATGGTAAGACTCTTTGCTATTGCAGAAAAGGCACTAAATGTTAAGTAAAGCCATTCTCTATGCATCCTCCATAAAACATAGTGCTGCTTAGACTATTATCTGCTTTCAAGCTCAGCAATGGATTAAAAAGAGAACAGCCAACCATTTCACATGTGGGCATGTGTGTCGGACAGCAGCCATCCCCATTATGAAAGTAAATCCCTGTATAAGCATTCATCACCTCCTTACCGATACCACACACCTACCCTAAGCTGTATATCCTATTCAGTAAGGAAGGAACTTCTTTTGCTTTCCTATCTTAACTTGCTAAGAGGCACAGAGGGCCTGCCACCTCTGACGTCCTCTTCCTTTCTGCCACGCAGGAGGACATCCCAGTCTCTGCATCAGATCTGTTTGGCAACCATCTCTCTGCTACAGTTTCTGCTAAGAAGCAGTTATGACAACAGAATCTGAGTGTATTTCTCTGTTTGCAGAGCCCCAGGCTACACAATTCTAACAATTTATTTGCTTTGGAGCATGGAAGAACTGATAATTTGACATGTCAAAGCTACTTCTACTTCACCTCCACTTCCAAATATTTTTCCTGCAACCCCTTTCCTCTCTTTCTGTGCCTGCCTGCATTGCAAATGTCCTAATCCACAGTGACAGCACTAGGGCTGATTAAAGTGTTTGCAGGTGATGACAAAAATATGCTCACTTTTAAACAGCAGACAGCTTGCCAGGACAGATCTGCAACACGGAGAATGAAAAAGCTTAAGAGCAGAACATGCTTTAAATTTTCAGTCAAGCCATTACCTTCACCATTCTCAGTACATCAAAAAAGCAAATAATTGTAATTACAGATGTGACATAGCTCTTGCATATTTAACATACTCGGTAAATACTGGAGTGAGGGAAGTCAAGTCAAATGCAGCAAGTAATTTTTTCTTCCACAGAAACTAAGCATAAATTTAATATTACCCTTTTCTGAAATTCATCACATTCTTTAATTTAATATTTGTTTAAATAATATTAGCCTCACAAAAAATATTTCTGACTCCTACACTTTAAAAAGTAATTGCTTTAGGGAGATGTAATGAACTTTTAATACATACTTTTTTTTTTTTTTAATGGGAGATTGATAGTACTTGTTAGATCTAGGCACTGTGCCTGTGGGCAACGTGCCGGCTTCAACAAATAGCTCTACAGCAGAATTCGCTAGCTACTACAGACACTTATTAGGCACTGTGCCAGACGAGGCCTTATCCAGAGGAACTATAAATGGCCTGTTGACTTCACTTGCAGCGCTGCCCAAGTTAGGCCTGTAGTGGCGGGTTCAAGACAAGCCTGTGGTACAGCCTGACACACAGTTTTTGCAAAGGATAGGGTCTCTGCAAAGAAAAGCAAACAGCTCTTGCTTCATGAGCTTCAGTGAGACTCAAAAACTTCCCACAGACTCTTCTTCTGTTTTGTCTAAAACATGAACATCATGAACAAACACCAGATAATCTGTATGGAGAGAAATGTTGCTTGTCCATTTTTTTGTATTTAACACAGCATGAACTCCTTCTGAAGTTTCCCCTGCGTTTGCAGCACTCACTACCTCTCCATCACATGGAATGTCAAAATATGGTGCCAGGTCACTGTACAGCCTTTCCATCACCTGGGGGCATAAAATGCATCTGTCCCCAGAAAGCTTAATACCATCTCTCTCTGACATCTTCACTCCATTGGCAAACTTGATTACAACTGGCTAAAAGATGGCAAAGCCCTGAGACAGAAAAACAAAGTAAAATATAAACAGAGTAAGCATAACCATGTAAGCCTTGTTTCCCAGGGTAAGGAGGTTACAAGCAGACACACCCCAAAAAACCCTGACAACGAAAGCAGCACAGCAAACCTCCAGTTACTGATCTAGATACCACCTAAGCATCAGAGAGTTTGTGTTTTTTATTATAGGCAAAATCATGGCATAACAGAAGATAGGATGAAAAGGGGACCTCAGATGGTTAACCATTCCATTCATCTGCCAAAGGGATCAGCTTTATCATTCCTAACATCTGTTTGACTAAACTCCAAAAATGGAGATACCAGTCTCAAATTATTCTCATCATGCCTGAACCTTTCTCACTGCAAATTTAGTTGGTCACTTTTTGTCCTATATGCATTGGGGGGGGGGGGGGCGCAGAATGACACAAATGTCTTCCTGATAGCCTTAGCAACAGAGCCTTCAACCTTTCTTCTTACAAAGTGCCAAGTCTGACACACTAAGTGCTCTCCTGGGAGCTGGAACTACCCTCAGTTGGCCCACTGTTTTCATTAACTATAGTCCCCAAAACTGGACATGCAAGTCCAGCTTTGGCCTTCCCAGCACCACTAACAGCAAGAGGATTAATAATGTTTTACAGACTACATTCTTATTTCTATTCCCTTATAGTTTTGCTTCTTTCAAAATGGCAAGACCCAAATGATTCACGTGCAGTCTAGGAGCCATGAACTCCCCAACCATCTTCTGAAAAATATATCTTACCACATAGTTCCCTTTCCAGGATCTTCCATCTGATTCACACAGGCCTTTTTCACTTTTAGTTACTGAAATGGCACCCAAGCTTTTTGAGACCAGTATGTCAAGATCCTTTTGAATTTTAAATTCAGCCTTCCAACAAGCTTGCAGCCCTCAGGGTTCAGTATTGTCTAAAAACAGAGTAGAGTCTGTACCGGGGCGGGGGGAAGACACCACTGGATATTGTCGACAATTAATCACCAGCAAAGACAACAGCAGGAACTAATAGCAGAGATGAGTTTATTAATTTGTTTCCTATATTTTTTCACTAAGCCACCTGCTGCACCATAAATGAAAACACAGAACAAGTGTTAGGCCGAGAACCGAATCCTGCAGAATGCAGCCTACACATTGCTATCTACGTTGAGTAGTTTTCCTTCCAGTTTGGCATTCCTTTTATGGTATTTATGTACATCATGTCTCTCAACCTCTCATAATCTGTGTCAAAAGTCTTAGCGCAGACAAGACAAGGCAATGAGCCAGGGAGCACAGAGAGACGCTTGCTGCAGAGAGCAAGCAGACGTTTGTCACGAACAAATACCTAAGACAGTTGTTACTCTGTGATTCAATTATTTGTCCCAATATCTTCTGAGGAACTGAAGTTAAAATAGCCTCCATGAATTCCCAGAAATAACTAATGGCTCTGAAACTGCTTCAGCCAGTTCTGCAAATACTAAACCAGATCAAAGACATCTGGTTAAGTATTCATCAAAACATCCCTTTCCAATTCTAGCTTGAGCTCTTAGGAGTAAAGAAGCAACCCCCCCCTCACACTATTAAAGCAAAAAAGCCCATTAAGTACTTTTGCCTTAACATCATGTGTACGCCTGCTTTTCACTCTCACGGAACACCAAATTCTGTCCTCTGGGCTTAGGTCGCCACTGCCAGTCAAGCCAGTATTACCAATGACTGACAATCCCCTCTCCAATTTTACTGACATTGATTTAAACAAAAATTTCCTACTAGAAATGGAAGCATAAGGAACATCACAAACTCATCTTGTCACCACTGTTACCCAGGTTGTCCTCTACCTTTGCATGCATCCTTCCTGTGGTTAGAAATTCGGAATCTGAGCCTCCCCTTCAAGTGCTTTCCTCAATTTCTTTATCAAAAGCTGTTACCAATTCATTACAAGAGCTCACTGGAGACCTTATTTCTCCCCGCACTCTTTTCCTAGACATCCTATTAAAATCAAGTTCAGCCCTTTGGATGATTCTGAGAGCTTCTTAAACAAGAACTAACCCCAAATCACATCCATCTGATCATCATTTGGTTATCTATGGGAAGCCCTACAACATTATATCATATACCCTCTTCTACTTACCCTGCCGCCGCCACCACCACCACCAAGATTTTCATGCATTGAAGAAATATAATCTGTTACTTTAGGGGGCAAATATTCAACATATTTAAACACTGGTAGATAAGCAACAGTATTCAAAAAGCCAAAACCCCACAGAAAACATATCATTTTTAAAGAACCTTCTCTCTAGACACACCAAAATACACTGCATGTATCTAACTCCTGTATGAAGCAAGAATCACACAATGATGTAAGCAGATCTTGATATCCATCTTGCACTGATACAGCTTACTACTGTGTACTTCTTATTGCAGTGTAAAACAGACAGTAAATTACAATACACATACATGTGTGTCACATACATATATATGTGTGTGTGAATATATATAAAGTTAATTTCTAAATTTCTGCAACAGGTGACAATTACTTACATAGCAAAGTGTACTTCCATTTCCCATCAGCTATATAAAGAGCTGACTCTTGGAAATGCCTTTATGCCATAGGTTAACACTATATTTATACAGTTTTCATACTAAGCAATTATAACCCGTAATGAGAAAATTACATTTTTAAGCCACTAATACCATTGATGTAACCAAAGATGTAGCAAAGCACAATTTAGTCTATCAAATCCCACACAAACCATGCTCAGTCGCATTTCCTTCCCTACATTTATCTGGAAAACTAGAATTTCCTGTGGAAGCAGCAGAGCAGATGGTTGTTATTTTTTGCATTATGTAGGTCTTAAAAGTCTCGCTATGCAAAATATCATACTAAACAAACAAAAACCATCCCTAATATACAGAGTTCACAAAAATCTCTTTTCATTATCTACTTTTGTTATCTACTTTGCAAACTAGTGATGCTCAAAACAGATAACTGAACCACAACTTTACTAACAAAGGAAAATCAGGGAAACAAATGAAACTTCCAGCTGAGGAGTAATCCCTCAGGGAAGCATTAATTCCAAGGAAGTCAACCCTAACACTGAGAAATGGAGGAAGCAATAAGTGGGTCAAATGGGCAAACTTAAGAATACTAATTAAAAAAGGAGGAAGAAAAAAAGGATGAACCCAGAATTTTTCTAATCCTCTTCTTTTGGTATCAATGAATCACTTAACACCAGTTTTGGAAACTGCTTCTCAGCTAAGTCTTCAGTAAAAATAGCACCTTGTTGTAGTATTGCCTACTTTCTAGATATTTCCTACATACTACATGTTTTCTGATCTGCACTGATGATCTTCCCTTTTCTTTCACCAGACAATCCAGAAAAGCTAGTGATGAACTGCTTATGAATTTAGCTAATCTAGGGTTTATTTAAAGGCATAGGCACTTTTGACATTAAAAAAATGCATTTTAAGCCTTAATTTGACAATAAATGCTTTGAACCTTGAGTATTAACAATGCCATAAAGACAAAGCTAACAGATAAAATAACACCGCGAGTCAGTAAGGAATGGGAGTAGTTCTCCTAGCAGAAAAAAACGCAACACAGTGTGTGGGAATGACAGATCCATTCCGGCTAAAGACAAAGTTGAGACACTTAAAATACATGGTTAGGATTCTAGACTTGGCTTAACTCAGACAGCTTTGATTGGATGGGGTCCCTCAGCAGTATTAAAACTGCTCTAATTGCATTCTTCAAGCCAGCTGAAGGCTGACAGCTTCCGCTCGCCGGCTCGCTATCAGAGCACATCAAGGAGCTCTATTATGAGAGGAGCACCTGGTCCAAATTTATTTCAACGGCCCAGAGCAAAATGGGAAGGTGCTTAATGTTCAGCCACAATGGTGACATTTTTACGATATATCCAAAGTTCAGAAACAAACAAATGAAGGATTTGAAAGGCGCACGAACAGAAACTGCGACAATAAAAATTCAACATTAATATATCAATTTTAAAACAGATACCACCCATATACTTGAGGGCAAGGCCAAAAGTTCAGGGCAGAGGAGAAGAGAAATACCTGTGTAGCTAGCTTGAAAAAATGTCTCTAGAACAGTTTTGGAAGAAACACTGACCTTTTACTGAAAACAACATATTTAATTTCATTCTATAGTAGATGACTACTGGTAGTGTCAGTCATTCCACCCAAAAGTGAGTGGTGGAACATTTCAACTTTAGCATAATAACAACAACTGATACAAGCTGAAAACGTTCTACTTTTTATATTAACTTCTGTTCCCCCTCCCATAATGTTAAAAATAAGATCCTTGAAAGAATGGAAGTGGGGGAAGAGAAAGAGCGTGAGAGAGAAAAATGCACACAGGCTGAGATAACAAAACTCTTAGATCAGTAGTGAAAGATAAGTGAAAAAATTATTGCAAATTTATTACATTATTAAAGAAGTTTTAATCATATTTCTCCATTTCTGTGAAAAATACCATTGCTATTTTTAATTGAACCTTTATGAACATGACAGTCTTGCTGAATTCAAGATTGGACCACAGTTTATTTTTGCAGCTATAGCTCAGTTATAATTACAGTCAATTATGTAAATTTATAGAAAATTTCTCATGCATAGAATGATTGAAGATTAGATAGTGCATTAATTTTTTTTAAAAAAAGGTCTGAAACAGTACAATTACTTTAATATCAACACATACCCACACAATAAAGCAAAGACTACATAAAAACTCACAGCTATGCAATGACACACACAGTATCAGTTAACTCATTATTATTATAACATTTGGGAACAATTTTAAATGCTTGTTTCAAAAACAAGAAACAAAAATTATTCTTTTCTGTAGCAAGCTTTATATTATTTATAATAAAGATCTGAGTTTTACCCCTTGGAAATTTTTATTTAGGTATAACAATATACTGAAAAAGAGACAGTAAATTCTTTATCTGGCATATTGGCTTTTGTATTACAGTAGGAAGCATCTATTTCCTCCTAGCTGGCAATTATTAGCCTACTTTCCAAGCCGTGTGTGTGTGGGGGGGAGTATTTTTGTTCATCAGATAGATACAACTATAATTTAGTAATTGAGAGAATCTGCAGTACAAGCTAAATTACTAGAGAAACTCTCATTCAAGACTGGACTGAGCATAACCTATACAGGTAAAAATACAAAATCTATAAAAATTAATCACAACTAACAACGAAAGCTAATACTGCAATTTCTTTCCATCTTAAGCTGCATCTCTGCTTTCTCATGGGATTTCCCCCGCTATCCTGTATTGTAGGCAAATAGCTAGAGAACAATGCACAAGTGCCGACTTTTCTGAATGGAGTCTGCTGATAGCAGGCATTATTATTGTCAGGACTGTTGTGCTTGATCAGCAGCATACATCTCACAAATATCTTCCTTCTGCTTTCTTCCTCTTAAATGAGGCAAGTTTCCTTAGAGCCTTTCTCAAGAACTGCTTGACTTCAAGAAGCATCATATTTCCCGATTTTACCTACATAAACAATATTTATACTGAATTTTTTCAGATGTAAGTTTCTAGTGTACTAACAAACGTCTTGTTTTCACTAAAGAAACAGTATTTGGTATTAAGAAGTGGCATTAATGGCATTTAAAGATCTTCATAAATCCCTCCCAAATCCCCCTTCTCCCAAGCCTCTAAAGAAATAAAACAGCTTTAAAATAAATAAATAAAAAAATTCCATGAGAGAAGAGGGAAGACATGTCAGAGAAAAAAGATGGGTAATGGAAGAAAGAGTTAACGAGAACTGCGGCACACCTTAAAACGAGCCATAAAAGTTCCATAATGAACCTTCTAGTCCTGAACTATTGCTCAGGTGCATTCTCTTATATTTCTTTATGCTGCCATCTCTCACTGCAAGTATAACAAGAAAGTTAAAATGTAATTTTACATGTAGGTATATCACCTCAAATTAGCAACATAAAATTACTGACATTTATTCTAAAGAAAGCCCTGCTGGCTAGAGGTAAAATGCTGAACTAGCATCTGTCAGTACTGCTAATTGAGGTAAGGCTGGGGACTATAAAGTACTATTAAAAGAGTAAAATAATACCAAATGGAAATGCTGAGAAGGTACACTAGCCTTCTGACACTCTAAATTATTATCCTGATTAAAGTAGCTAGTATGCTTGACTCTTAGAAGTGCCACGAACAGTAAGGCTCCTCAGAATTGCAAGGAACATTCTTATGGTCCACAGTACCTGGATAAATACATTAACAAATTCTTGCAATATAATATCTACATGCTTGATGTGTTTTTAATGAAGTATTCCATCTTCCAATTTTTTAAAAAGCATTTGTGCTTTTAGAAAAAGCACAGCCACCACATTTTCACCTCCAAGCTGGATTACTGCAACTCCGCCTGGTCCCAGACAACACAGCTAATAAACAATGAAGTGGTACAGGCCAAAAAAAAAAAAAAAATCTTTTCTTTTCTACAACCTGCACTAATTCGCTTGGGGTAATAGGCTGACTTTAGTGTTCAAGTACCAATTTAGAAACCATAAGAGGACAGATCACTCGCATCCACTTCCTTCAGGAACCTGTTACTGGGAGATCTGAGCATCCACGCTGACTCTCCCAGAATTACAGGACAGCAAGGGATTTTGAGAGGTCATCCAGACCATCCCTGCTCCAGACAGAATCAACTATATTTTATGCCACTTCTGACAGAGGTTGGGCAACATATTCCAAAAAACTTCCATGATGGGAATTCAGTCACCCAGACTATCTATTCCGGCACTCAGCTACTCCCTCAAGCAGGAAGTTTATCCTCCCATGTATTCTGCAGTGTAGGCTTACTACTTCTTGTTCCCTTCCCCAACAGGCATAAAAATAAATTATCCTCAGATTGATTCTTCTCTGCAGTAGTCTTTAGCAGATTAAAAGCTGGGTCTCCTTGTAACTTCACCTCTTTAGCCGAAGCTTTGAGCAGATCTTTGACCAGACCACGAGCTACTTGCAAGATTCTTGGCATCATCTTTTGAATGACAACAGAATGAAATGCAGCACTGGACTCACAGGTAACACAATTAAATCTAGAGTACTGACAATTTTTTTTTTTCTTGATTGCCACTTCTAACCCAGTGGCAACACAGTACGACAAGGTTTGTACAGCTCTGTCCAGAACGCTGTCTATTCATTTGGCAACATACACCAAATTTTACTGTGGCACAAACTTCCTCACTCCTTTTAAAGTTAAGAATAAGTGTATTTAATTTTTTTGCCACCTCTTACCTCAAAAATTTCTTGTCCTAATAACTTCAAAAAAATACTTAGCTTGAAAAGTGGTGAATCTACTGCATATGAACAGTTTTGAGAAGGCAAAAGGGCACATATATTCTTGAGTTAAGAATGTYAGAAGAGTCCATCAAGCTAATAAAGCTCTTGCCTTCTGTAAAACACCAAGTTCACAAAAAGAATGAAGAAAAGTCTCAAAAGCCACTGAAGCCCTCCCCCGTATTTTAGCACCATTCAAGTGACATACATACTTTGGAATGAGCAGAAATGTATTGGTTAAGTGGGGCATTAAAGCAACCCCAGCAGAGCTGGGCAGTTTGTAAAGGTCGTTAGCACCCAGATTACCTTCCTACAGATTCTTTGAGCCCCTCACAATCATCTGAAAGATCATTAGATTCTGACACATTATTCTTAGATATCTAAACGACCTTTCAGATGTGCTCTTCAGGTTCTCACAGTTGATACTACATGCCAAATGTCACAAAAATTTTTAAAGTAAGTGTCACCAGAAGACATTTTGACAGGCCAGAATTATACTATTGTGAGGAGCATAAAAAAAGATAAAAGAAAGAAAGAAAGAGCATCTCGTCCCTAGTAAGCAGTAAAGTACACTGTTACTGCTGGTGTCTTGCAGGTTTGTCAGCATATACACAGAGCCTTAGGGGGGAAGGACAGGCTACAAGGACTACTACAGAGCTACTACAAGTAGCCAGAGGCTCTCCTGAGAAGCTGGCACCTTCAGTTACATAGGGCATTTCAAAGAGATTAGGGTAGCTGGAGAAAATAGGCAGCACAGGCTGCCTAAGAAGGCAGTTCCGTTGTCAGAGAATAAATACAACCACTCCTTCCCCACATAGCCACATGACTGGAAGCCCCACTGTATGTCAAGATGCAAGGAACGGAAATGCACAAACACTTAAAGAGGATTAGAGATGAAGGAGACCCATTTTCTCTTGGAAAAGGAGAAAGATGCATAGCTTCATCTGTACCAGTTTGAGTGACCTTTTTTCAACTAGCCAAACCTTCCCTTCCAAAGAACTTCATGGCAATAAGATGACCTAGCCCAAGCTTCAGAAAAAGTCTGTTATGTTTTCTGAATCACTCAGTATGCAAAAAGGCCATGAGAAACTGGAGGGTGAGTGAGCAAAAAGGATCAAAAGTCAGGCACTCATATAGCTTAGATTTCACAAGGCTGGGCAAGAATAAGTTTCAGTAAAAATGGTTTCCTAGTAACTTCCAGAAAACTGAAATATTTCTAAGAATTATCTGGCAGCCAGAAGCATAGGAGACCTTGGATCAGAACCGCTTTGTAATCCATGTCCCTTTTCCTTCTGAAATAGTTGTCTTTTTATTAGTATCAGCTAGTGCACCATATGTAGTCTGGCTCACACAGCAAGAGCGGAAAAAGTTTCCCCATCCTCAGGAGCGGGGCTGCATCTGGTTGCACGGCTCGTGCTTCTGCAGTGTTTAAAGACACTTCACCTGACTACCTTCAACATTAAAGCAATTCACCACACTAAAACACAGTGTTAGAAAAAAAACACAAATCTGCACAAGTCTGAGACTTCAATCTTTTAAAACCCATACTGTTCACAACATTAATTCTTTATTAGGCAAATAGCTTATCAAGGGAATTTTAATGAATAAGTAATTAACAGTCACGACCAACCTGCTGAACAAGCACCATAAAATAATCTCTGCGTGCAAACCAGATGATGACATCATAGCACTGTACAAGGTTTCACATCACACATACTGAGCATACGAACTAGACAGTGCTACGTGTGCATGCTCTACATGCTACCTGTCAAAGCCAACTGTCTGCAGTTTGGTCAGGAGGGAAATCTTGTGCAAAGGCAGACGACAAAAGGAACTGAGAGCATGGTACAACCCAGTAACTAGTTTCTCCACATAAATACTCTGCACTGCCATAAACTGGATTTCACGTTCCTGGGGAAGCAGGAACAAATCCTCAGATAAAAACACAGCTACTTAATGAATGGATATGGGGGAGCAAAGAAAGGCTGACATTTCTATAGCAACAGAGTTAATAGCGTGTGGAAAACGAAGTATTTAATTCCATATTTTCAATCACATTTTCTGGCTTTCAGTATTTGACTATTGCTTACAATACAAACTATTTGTGATAGTCTTCAGGGTTTAGGAGTTGTCTTTTTTTGTTGTTGTTAAACTCTGTAAAATACCCTACATAAATACTAAAGTACCTGTGAACTCAATTCCACTTGAGCACAGCTTTGAGTGAGAATTTTGAAACAAGAATATAAATGTAAAAGTTATCAAAACTGGACTGTGTCTTTATTCCATCTATGAGCCTTCCCCACCCACAAAATTTTCCAGAAACAAGAGCTTAACCTTGAAGTTTGTTAGATGCTCTTTCCCAGGCCTATATAAACCAAAGACAATAAAACATTGTAGACGAAGTATTCTGATCTTAGACACCATATACAGTACTTATAGAAACCACCCCATGCAAGTCTTGTTATTGCTGCCTATTAAAGAAAAAAATCTGAAAACCAGAATGTTAAAACCTTGCTGCTGCAGAGTAAAAGAATGGCCTTTTTATGGTGTGCTACTGCTGCCTTAAGGGGTAAATCCTGTTTAGGGCAAACCCTAGTAACAAAATATCCCAGCATCATTGTTGTATTAAGCAGATGCCTCTTTTTGCTGATTTTATGGCACATGTAGAGCCAAAAACCTCCTTATCAGGCCAAATGCTCAACTACTTACTTTGGAGCCAATTAAAAAGGATTGTAAGATGACTTTTAAATTAAGGCTTTCAAGATATCCAACCAGCCAAGTAAACTGTGAGAGCTGGATGCCTGCCCTCAAAAGTTTTAGTGCTAGCTTCCCACCACCCACTCCCTCTCCTTTTATAAATAAAGTTATTCAAGATTCCAGGTTCCTTCTTTGATATACGCAAGCTGCTTTGGGGGATGATTGGTCTTTTTATTTGCAAATAGGGAGGGGGAAGGAGAGAGTGCAAGAGCGGAGGGGAATCAAACAATTCTTCACAGCTTCAACTTGCGTCAAAAATGAAAAATTTGTAGGCTCCTAAATCACAGTCACTCTAGAAATTATCTGCTGAAAACCAGCATAGCGAGCCACAAATTGCAGTGCTAATATCAGTGTAAAAAAAAAAGAAAAAAGCAAAAGGTATCTGTCTGATGTTAAATTTTATCTTAAAAGAAATGAAGGCTAAGCTCATTTCTTTACAAAAAGCTGTGATGTTTTGAAGCAGCAGGACTCCTAACAATAGGAGCAACCACCATCTCAGCCTTATCTGGACTTTTAAAGGTATTTGAGTACTTAGAGAAACATGTATCTTATAACCGTTTTTCTTCAGCTATTTTTCTCATTTTTATGAAATGAAGATAGCTAGCTAAACATGTTAATTTTGTTTAAACTTGTAATAAGGGGAAAGAACAAGGGAAAGAAGTGACGCCATTTTTTCACTTTTTCATTAGTCTTCGAAAAGCAGAGAAGCTACTCAGTGACATGGACAGTAAGAAAAGATTCATAAACCTAAGACACATTAACTAATCATATGGTAACAGACCAAAAAAGCTGTTTGTAAGTACATCCACATTAGAAAGATATGTCACATATTAAGGTTCAATTGGCACTTACTATTTCACCAGGTTTGAATATTGAAACATCAAACTGATATGCTAAATATACTGTTTTCACAGTTCAGTTTGAAATCCAAACACTAGCTCTATCATGTATAAGAACAAAAAAACCCCCAAGCCTCAAATGTGTGATAAAAAAAGGAAAAATATATTTTTATATAAAATATATTAAAAAAATTTAATATTGAATTAATGACTAAAAACTTACCATTAAAAAGCATTCAAAACTATATCATTATTTTAAAAATCCAGCAACAGCACAGAAAACTCTCTAGGTCTATTCTATCGCATTAGACACAAGAAACATGAAACATGGTAACTAAATTAAAACATCTAGCTGGTAATCATAAAATATTTCAAAATTTTTGCGTTTTTGAAATAACACATTAGGGCCTATTTAAAACAGGTTTTCTAAAAATCAACTCTTTAAAAAAGATCACACATGAGGTCAGTGGTATTTTGCTAGTGAAATTCTATATAGGTTTACTGAAGTAAACTTAGCCTACGTGAGGATCATGCCCAGATCCCTGTATTTAACTGAATATGTTTTTAATGCTTTTCCCCCGACCTTCACACTCCATTGCAGCAATTATATTTTATCTATAAATTGGTGTTTAGTGTTGGTTTATGTTGTGGATAAAAACTTCATGGTATTAACACTACAAGAATTTTTTGAAAAAGTTAACTGCACACACATACTATGTTTTAAAAATATTTATGACAGTAGCTTACACACACAGGCTAAATTCCAGTAGGAAGCAAAAGGTAGCAACCTTTTATCTCTGACACAAAATCATTTCTGAGCTACAGAAATACCAGACAGATGAAAAAATTAGCAAGTTCTTTGCCTTTGTTCAAGTGATTGTTTAGTATATCTGTATTTCAAATTACTTGCTCACAGCCTAGAAGCCTATGGTATAAATTTCATCCCAGAGTGAATTTTTATGATGGAGTTATAAACCCCTAAAGAAACAGGGTTTACAATGGAAGTGCTGACATAACTAACTATAGCAGCACTAACAGTGCCTCTGTAATCAGGGCACATTATATTTATGAGGTAGGTAAAAGTCTGTAACCATTAATCACTGGAATCATATTGACAGATTCTAAGTTTGAGGTCCAACAAAATTAATGTATTCAGTTTCTCACACCATTGATATGAAGGGGAGAATTTGCAGGCACTTTTATGGTCTTAGGCTTTGACATCTTTACAGAAGTCAGCGAGGGGCTGTCTTGCTGAAACATTTCATTAATCTGCTGCCTCAGCATTTCTAGGTTTTGCACCAACCTTTTATAAAATGCTAGAGAAGTAGATTGTCCAGAAACAAAATGTGACCTTATTCACATAAGTATGCTTCACAAGTGGGTCATTACAAACACTAATTCTATGTATATCCACCAGACATTTAAATTATACCTAGGAATGATTAATCACCCAAAGAATATCCAACTCTTAAATTATAACTCAACATCCCTATATAAAACAATCTAAAATGTCAGCACCTCAGTCTTTATGATATCACACCATTCCAATAATTCTGTTTTACAAGTAAATTCCTATTATACATTAATAAGTGCTGTTGGTGGCTAAACTTCATGCCTTTGAGTAATGACCAGGTTGAAGGCAATTAGGCCAGCCAGGTGCAGCTGGGTTAGGTACTAATAAAAAGTTTTTAAATTTTACTATTTCCGTTTGGATTTTGGGGATGCATTCCAATCTGCCCAAATTAGGGAGGAAATTGTTTCCATGTTTTCAGCCTGTTCCATGGTCTGACTATTGCTGATAGTTGTCTTAGATTTTCTGGGCTCCCTCCTCCGCATACATACACATGTGGATGAGTTCTTGTGCCCAGTGTCTTTATTTTCCAACTTGTCATTTGACAAGTAGTAATTAGAAAGGCATAAAGTACACACGCACACACACGGCACTCATTTAGAGGCATGCAAAAAATCAGGTTATAAAAGATAATTATTAAATCAAAAAAAATACAAAGAAAATTTTTTCCTCATTGGTAATTTAATACCAAGATAGACAAATAAATGACACATCAACAAGACTTGAGTTGTATCCTGAATGCCATGAAAGTTTTCTACAGTTAAAAAAAAAAAAACATAAATAAAACCCACAACAGAGTAGTACGATAGAAAAATTAAGAAACAATTATAAGAGTTTGCAGAGGAAACTTCCAACTGAGTTACAGATTTAGCCTGGCTTGAATGAAACTTCTCTGAAAATAGAAATTCTGGATTGGTCTTCTATGCCTTTATTTATATTTAAATGCAAAATAAGAACTGAAATGCAGTCATGTTGTTCTCCTCCCTCCCTTTGTTCCATTCCTTTCCTCCTCCTGAAAGTTGAGCCTGTTGCGAATTTATCTGTAACATGCTAATATTAAAAAAAAAAAAAAAAAAAAAAAAGTGTTTCAGGTAATTGTTTTTCTGTCTGAGTCAGACTGACTAAACACTATTTACACTAAATTTAAAAGCTGTTTTTATTAATGTGTATTTAAGATGTGTAAAGTGCTGGTGCCTGTGGTTTAAATCATAGGAATAAGGTTTTTTTGGAGCGATACCAGGGCAATCAGTTTGCAAGCATCTTCTACATGTGTATACATGCACATTTATGTAGGTCAATCTGCCCTCTTGCCCTCATCCACATGTTTTGGAATGTGGGTTTTCTTCCCACATAGCCTGAAGCTCAGCACGGGCTGCCAGCACCACGGATTCCATGGCCAGGAAACCTCCAAGGCTTCTCTGACTTTTTCCCAACATTTTCTCAGAAGGCAAAACAGCAGACAGGCACTCAATGAGCTCTGAAACAGAAGATCCGTTCTGTTCCCCATGTATGAATCCTGAGGCTTTGTATGGCCTCACACCTCTCCGTTGCACCATGAATCTGTTCTCTCATATGAGGCTCTACTTCTGGAAGATATGAACTGGGGACATGGACTCTTTTGAAGTATTCACAGTAGCATTTGATAATTTTCCATATACTACTTGTTAACCATATAAAGATGCCATTTTTTTGGTGGCATTTGCAGGTAACTGGGAGAATATTCTCCAGGAGGATCAATAATACAAGCTTGCCCTATTTTTGCGGGCCTCACTGAGCATGCTCTTTTAGCCAGTGTCAAAACACTGCATAACACAGGGTTAGGGTTACCTAGGCTTTCATTGACTATGGCTATTTTTCCATTAATGCTTTCACACAGGAGTTCCCCATAGCAGCATGGCCATGCCCAGGCCACGCTGCGCCACACTGGAGGGTGGCTGCGCAGACGTCCAAGCTGGCAGCACCCGCAGCAGCATGTGGCAGGCYGGGCTCCTCAGCCCTGCCCCAATGCTGCAGTAACACTTGCCCGCTGCCTCTGGGCGCATGGCAGAGGCGCTGGGCCGCTCTGCGCAGCTCATCTTACCAGCCCGGCTGAACTACATCCTGCTCTGCTGCTCAAAACCGACGTACAACACGTTTAAAAGGACTGGAAAAGGAACAAAAACATGACAGCAATGACGCCACAGAGCTCTGCTGACAGTAGCTGGGGCATCTTTTTGGATGCAAAAGGTTTTTCTTCTCCCCGTTCCCCAAGTACAGAGTGACAGGATGAACGTGACACCAGCTTGGCCACTCTGCTATAAGTGTATTTGTATTCTGAACTCTTAAGACACAGGCAGAAATGTAACCTAGGCAATCTAATGAAGGCCCCACTGAACTAACGGGAAGGCATGACTGAAACTGATAGGATTTAGCCACAACGTGCAGCTTCTGCTCCTTCTGTAGCATTTATGTGGCTTTAAGAAGAGCCTAAGAAAAAAAAAAAATATTCACAGATTTTTGAAACCAGAACAAAAGTACAATTTTATGTGCCAATTAAAAAAAGCCAGCATTAATTCCTATGACTCTATAATCTGAAATTAAACATTGCATACTTTCCAAGCCATTACTTTCCAGGCAAAATGAAATAGTACCAAAGCATGCAGATATTGGCATACAAGGAGCTCAAAGACGGTTATCTGCTTTCCTTTCCCACAAGTGAGCAGTGCCCTGAGGAGGGCAGCATGTAGGCACATATTTAGATATGCAGAAAACTGTTCTGAACCACATGCTTTGCTAAAACTGCATCAACTTGCAAAGGATTAGTGAAGTACCACACACGCAGTCAGTCAAACATCCTAACAAAATGTAGGTAGGAAGACAGCAGGATATTAAACCTAAGCTCACTGAAAAATGCCAAAGCACTTGCTTTTATGAATATCAACAGGAACAAATTCTTAGTATCTGTAATATCTCAGAATTTCTTGACTCTTAACTGTTGCCAGACTAATTTTAAACATGTGCTTAACTAAACCAAGATATTCAAGAAACAGATCGTCTAATACTGATTACACAAGTTAAAAGAAAATCCAACAGAACTCAACCTATTTTTAAATAGGACCCAATTTTAAAGTAATTATATTTAGTTTTCAGGTAAGTCAGTTTGATAACATAAAAGATAATACAAGAGATCTTCAAAACCCAACCCCTCCTCCCCAAACCCTGCACATTTTAAAACTAAAACCCACTAAGCAAACACATTTTAAAACTGCTAAGCAGCACATTTTAAAACTAAAACCCACTAGGCAGACTATGGGCAAACTTCATCAAATTAAATTCATCTTAAAATAATTTTAAAAATTAGAAAAGCGTCAATTCTCAGGCAGTTTTCTCAATTACTTAACTAAACCTGAAACTCACAGTCATGTTGTCTTAAACATTGCAAAAAGGAACATGGCTTCCAGTTATAAGGAGTCTTAAAAGTAGTTATGATGCTTAGACAAATAGAGATTACAAACAAGAAACACCATACATTTGTTCTGTTCATGAATAAAACTGGAGACAATTTTCTAAGGCTTTTAATACAACATTGTCATAACTGCCAAGTCTGACTTTTCTTTCTTGTCTTATTTTTGACAGTGTCTTCAGGATGATATTTTCAGGTGATAAGCATAAAAACTGGACTGCAAGTAGCATTTTTAATAATGAATTGAAAATTAGTTTTTTTTAAAGCATCATAAAAATTTGAAATCCCAAAGTATGGGCAGTATGGGCAGCCAAACCGTTTTTAAATATCTGAGAGAGTATTAAAAGGTTTTTAAATATCTGAGAGAGTATTAAAAGATTTAAGAAACAGAGTGGCTATCGACATTTCAACATTTTAAAAGCTAATTACAAAGCCGGTAGCAAAACCAAGAAATTTAAGCAACACTAGAGGGGCGGTATGTTAGCAGTTACTGTCCAGAAATGGACAGGTGGGGACAATACCCTGCCTTGTACTGCCCTCTGCTGATAAGGATACAGAAGTGGAACATCTCAAATTACACCTCTGACAGCACCCGAATTGCCCAACATCAGTACTCCTGTCAAGAAAACACACCACGGTTGTTACAAACCCTTGTTGAAAATTCTGCACTCACTATATAATAACGCACGCACGTATTCAATGTGAAGAGCGTAACTGCAGGAAAAGCACTGAATTACACGTGACATCGCTTGAACAGCATTCCAAAGAAATACAACCCTACAACACAACTGTTCCCTGGAAAAGGAGCATCTAGCCAGGCATCTCAGAAAATAAACACCTACAACTAGGAAAGGTCTGAAATATATTTCAGCCATCCCAGAAAAACTTCAGGTCCAATATTTCTATCAGTTTTTGGAAGCTACAAAGATTTCTTCCCAGCTAAGAACCTAAAAGCATCCACAGCTTTTTTAGTACCCTAGAAATTTGGAAATGCTTTATTTCAATGCCAATCAAGTCATTATGTTTGCTTCCCAAAGATAATTAAATTAGTAATAAAGACAGAGGGATGCTTTCATTTTACAATGCTCTTACAACGACAACAGATGCTTTCAAAACAGTAATGCAAAGCAACAGTAAGAAATTGCACTTGGCTCCAAATTAAAAACACCATCAAAGCTCCTTCTCCTGAAGACCCTTAACAGTTGATTAGCAAGAACCAGGCAAGCAGTCTGTATGCAGTAATCCTCCCCCCCACACACACACACTTAGGGTTATTTCCGTTTGGTTTGCATTGCTTTTTTTATTCCAACAGACACAAGCGACATCTCAAGGTAAAAATCCAAATATGGATCGCCAGGCGCATGGCTCGATTTCCATCATGTTAGCACCTCCAGTTCCCCAGGATGGCAACAGGAGGTACTAGTCAAGCACCACTGCATATGAGACTGTACATGCTCAGCTGAGCACTTGCCCAGTGAAACTCATGAGTAGCGAGCACTGGTATTTCAGTCTCTGAAGTCAACAGCAAATTCACACTAACACACTGGAAGCAGAACTGAACCATTCCCAGATGCTCCAGCCCAGATGAAGCCAGTCCACATGTTCACGACAATGCACCGAGGCAGATGAAACTTTCGTTCAGGATTATTATTAGGAGCCCTCCTCCACTCCCCATCATCCCCCCTCACACTCACTCTCAGATATTCATGAGCACTGTCAAGAATGTTGAATGCAATCATTTAAAAAAAATGGCCTGACATAATTTTCTCCCTGTGTATCTCAAGTTTTCCTTTGCTACATGGAGAGGTCATCCGAAGTAGCAAAGGCCACTCTATTCCCCCCCCCCCCCGAACTTTAAGACAAGTTTTACTACCAAAGCTGGAACAGAGAAGTTGCCACTAATTATTAACCATTGTTACATGTGACTTTCAAAGGTTAAGCTTAGTGTATCAAACAAGTTTAAATAAAAAGACAATAGTATTTTTAAATTTAGTTTACACTAGAAGATTCTCAAATCACATATATTAGATGCTCTTGGAGCTGCCGGCAGTGAAAGGCACAGGTATTTAACATTTCTGGAATAATCAGATGGCTCAGCTAGAATTGGAATTAAGTTATCTCCTAACAGTAGTTTTCTTCCTATGCTGAACAAAAGTGTTCTTTTTCTAAGCTATGTGTATTCTGCTCGCATCTAGTGTACACTATAAAAACACATCTTTCAGTTATCAGTACTTCTGTTAAATACCTCTTCTACTTCAGTGAAAGATGGTCCAGTATTTCCAAATAATATTTCTTCATATTATATCAATTCTTTCCAGTTGTATTTTTCAATGTTTCTTTAGAATTCTAGGCAGCAAAAACATGAGAGAATCTTTGTAAACACAAAACAAAAATGCTATTAATGTCAGGTGTATTGCAGTTACTGTATTAGTATTTTCTATTTGTAAAAATCCAGACAGTTCAGTACTGGAAAAAAAAAAAAAAAACTTCCCAAAATGATGACTAATGCATCATTAAGAATGCTGTTAACTTGGGTAGGTCACTGAAAAGAAGCAAAAATAACTAAAATACAGGAATCCATCATTTGTGTGACTCAGCACACATTTTAAGACATCAAGGCCCAAAAAGGGCTGGTCTTTGAGAACAAGTCACTTTGCAGAACTGCTCTGAGCAGCAAGACACAACGTTCAGCTTACTGCTAGAACCCACCAACCCAAGCTAAAGCAGGGCAATGGACAGGAGAGGAAGGCAATGATCAAAGAGACATGATCAAAACCAGCTTCCAGGCACCACATTTTCCTAAAAAGAGAGGGAAGAGATTTTTCTGCATCTCTCCCAGAGGCAAATAAATGCTGGAGACTGTCCCTTTTCTTCTTCTCTCTCTTAAAGCTGAGACTATTAGCTACACGTGAAGCCAGTAAAGCATCAAACATGGAAAATAATTGTCTGAAAAGTATGAGATGCTAGCAGTGTTTTCAAACTTATAAGTAAAAAATGCTTCGATAACCACAAGTATTAGAGTGGGAATTTCATTAGAATAAAACTCAGTGATTAACTGTAGCCTGAAATACAAAAGCTGAGAACTGACAAATCATTCTTTGTCTCTCTCAGGGGATGACTAGAAGGAAGACAGGTAAACACTTGCATTTTCGGCACTATTTTTTGGCACCGGCATTGTCCTATGGCACATTTTCCTCTTTTTGAAGGAATTACTGCTAAGATATTTTGAAAGGTGTTTCACGGTTGTCATCCCTCCCCCCTACCCCTTTTTAATACAGTAAAACTTGGAAGCAGACTTTGCATGTTTATAAATAGAATACTTAAAAAGAAAACACAGTAGGTAGATGTTTCTCACTCTTAATTTTAAGTACATTTGCATGATTTATTTTATGAACTTCAAGCTAAGATAGCCATATGGCTGTACTGTAAAGCTTTACCACCAAGGGGTTTTCCCCCTCTGTCCTCAAAGTTGCTATCACTTGGCTAAAAAAAGAATTAAGCATAACAGAATGAGAGCAAAAAATAAAACCAATCTTGTGCTTCATAAAAAAAAAAAAAAGGCAAAAAACTTTATTGCTTGCATTACTGACCCCTAATGCCTTTCAGCCAGCTGCACGAACCTGAGAGCTAGCCAGATGTCACTACAGTTATGTATACAATCAGACGTGCAATTGTGGACACAGCCAAGCAGACTTTATTCTTGCTAGCTCTGGCAGTAAGAGTCATGAAATCACAGTGGCATTAGCCTCAGCTGTGCCTGAGAAAGTCCCAAGAGCACCCAAAGGCCTTGCTGCATAGAAGTCATTTCTTCCACAGTATTGGCACTTTTGGAACCTAAGATGAATGGATTAAAGCTTGCTTGGCTATATTAATAATTATACAATTTACTTCCTGATACCCTTTAAAACAGGTTTTCTACACTTTTTAGGAGGAAAACGGCAGTCTTTATTCCTGCATTGACCTAAGGAGCAAAATCACACCAGTTGAGAAGACAGAGCCCTGATTCTTCACTTGCTGAGACACCCTAACTACCTGCAGGCTGTAGCTGCAGAACTCCCCTCTCCCGGAAAGGACACACAGGTCTAAAATAACCAACTTGACCTTCATGTCCTAAGCTATAAGAACAAGGCTCTCAATGCTCTACAACTTAAAAATTAAGAAGCACTGCACTGAGAATAACAGAGAAATGAATGTAGAATCTACTATGAGCAAACAGCAGTTTAATTTAGTGAAAAGGAAAGGCTTATCATCACATGCAACTTGAATTGAAAACTGGGATGTTTTCTAGTTCCAAATGTAAATTCAGGAGCTGAATCTACTTGTTGTTATAATAGATCCATTATTTTTTGGACATACCTTCCAGGCCCATTGCAAGTTGAACATCTATTCTGACAGAATTTGGGGGCAAAACGATGAAAATATCTGAGAGAAACACGGAAAATAGTGGGCAGGCGAGGAAGGGGGGTGAAGGGATAGTATGACAATTTAAACATGCACGCATCTTCCAAAATCTCATGAGCCATTCACAATACTTCTTCATTATCAAACCAGTAGCAACTAACCATATTTTGAAACTAGCTAATTAAAACACACACAAACACACACACAGCCTTTCTTTTATTTTGCTCCTGAGTTAAAAGAAGGTGCCTTATATTTGGTCACAGGATTTTTTTTTTTTTTAATGAAAATTATAAATCCCTCAAATACAAGGCTTAAAAGAAAAATGCTGATACATTCAGCATCCACAATCCACTATAATTCCACTTTTTTCTGAGAAACTTAAACACAATAAAATTAGATAATTAATACAAAAGCAAACAGAAATTTTAACCCTGTTCATTTAAGAGTTTGTATCAACCAACAGATAACTTCACTAATTGCTGTAATAGGACTCACTTCTGCATCAGACTCTACAAAATACTTATTTGACAAAGGTCAGTTTCTGTATTCCACACTTAATCTAGTCTTTTTTGCAATCCAGTCTCAGATCATTAAACTATAACAACTTTAAAACTTACTCCAGTTATATTTATCCTGTTCCCAGTAAGTAACTGCATCGAAGAAACTATTCTATAATGGATCCAAAGAGACTTCACATCACAAAGCTGTACTGAAAACCAGAACTGAAGCAAAGCTAGTGAGGATGTCTCCAGTTAGAAACCGTGCTAAGTTAGATCAAATTCTTCCCCATTAGCATTATGAAAACTTTTCCTGTGATACACTTGTTCAGCCAGAGAATCTCCCAAAGGTCTATTTAATGCATAATAAATTTCAGCAGAGACTGTTCATATAACAAAACTAAAAATAGACCGCTTAATATTTTTAATATTTTTGGGGACCAGTTACACAGTTATCTCTTTAGAGGATCAATTTCCACAGACATATTGATTAGACAGAGGTAAAATCTTAAAACCTTCAAATGGCAACAGCAAATATGCAAAAGCAAAAACTGGAAATAGCAAAAAAGTTCTTTGTGAAAATTCCTTAGCAAAAAATCTGCCAATTTACAGAGCCAAAGCAATTGTTTTCTAAATACTTATGAAACACACATGCATTCTTAATGACTTTTGTAACAATGGCTCAGAAATTAGTGATACTTGAATAATAAAATTCAGTTAGGGATGGTATTTTGAAGTTTTTGTTTTTTGTTTTATACACAATAGTAGGACTCACCAGAATATGTCACAGGTCTTCAGCATAGTGGAAATAAAAAGACATTCATCCTAATTAAGCTGAACAATAAATAATCTTCAAGTATTTTCAGAAAATTATGAGTATATCTCAGTCTGGGGCTAGAGAAGGGAGATGTCAATGTGGAGAGCATTTATTCCTCCTAGCAGGTCAAGGAGAAAGTTTTTGACAATAACCTGCATAACTTTCACAGCTACAGTAAGATTTTTCCAGTGGAACATGTGCCTTTTCTTAACTCAGCATTTCTAAGCACAAGCCAATATTAAAACCATACCTTTTTAAAGCTGACAAAAATAGTAACAGTTCTCTTCTGTCTCTCACACTGCATACTCAACACTGTAAAACATTAACTTCTTCACCATTAATATGAAGAAAGAAGGTAAGTAAGAGTGAAGTAAGGTGAAGAAAGAAGCAGTAAACAGAGATAAGAGCGCATGGACCACAGAGGGACTGCCAATTCCTGTTCCTCCCAGTATGCTACATTGCATCAGATATTAAACCTGAAGCTAGGAGCAGCGTGCTCACCTTACCTGACTCCTGACCCAACTTAGAGCCTTTTCCTGTCATACCAACATGCACAGATATCATCAAGGAATGGTGGTGGTGGCAGCCCTGCTGAAAGCCATGAAAATTCATTTTGGAAATATTCTTCTCCAATGTAGTCTTCAGGAAATTTCTTTTTGAAACTCTTCTAGCTGCTATCCTTACATTTCGTATATACATTGGAGGTATGGAATGACCCAGACTGCAGCAGCATTTCAGGCCCCCCACCTCCACCCCCACAATGGCTAAGTATGAAATTCTAAACTCCCATTGTTATTAACAGCTCTTCTGCATAGTGAGTTTTAAAAGAAAAAGAGAGTCTTCATTCTGCCATTAAAACTCATCTTCAACAAGTCAAAGAACATAGAAGAAAGTTTTAGAAAAATCAGAAAGAAAACTCAGATTTTAAAAGAGATAACACACATAATTAACATGTTAGTCTGACGCTGACAGTGACAAAACCAGTATTCTATACATAAAGATATAAAGGAAGATAATATAATTAATGCCAATCACTACAGAGTTATGGAAAGAAGATCACATCCAACTACTTAATAGCTTTATCATTGTTTTGACAAAGCTAAACTTTCTGTTGATAAAGTCAGGAGCATTTATGTCATGTACTAGACCCCACAGTAGGTTCTTCTGCTAGTATCCAGGGATGAGCAAGCGTGGGGAAAATGGAGCACAAAAAGACACAAAACCAGCGGCCCCAGAAGGACACTCTTCAGCCACAGCCTTGTCTCTGAAGGCCATGCTCTGCAAGTGGTTCCTCTCCCACCTCTCTACCAGGCCAACAGAACTGAAGATTTGGTGGCACAGATTGCCCTAAGCCAGGCAAACTGAGCATTAGAGCAGCCAGAATGAAAGCTTCCTCCATACAGGTAGTCCCAAAACAGCCTGAACAAGTCTAGCACTGCCAGAATGCACTCACCTGTTGGGCAAGTGCCTAAATGCCCCAAATACCTCTCACAGCTACAGCTTGTGCCCCCCTACCCCCTTGCCATGGGGTGGGCGAGGGACTGCAGTTCCCCGGTACAGGAAACCCACAGGGCTCGCTCATCACCTTCGTGCACATGAGGCAAGGGGGCTGTGATCGTCTGCGCCAAAGGATGCAGGCATGAGAGTCATGAGCCAGGGGCCTGGCTACTCCACCTCCTTCCCTCACTTGTCATAGCCAAGCCAGGCACAGACATCCAGAACAGCCACGAGCTCCAGGCCACCAGGGGAGGACCCAGCCACCAAAGCCACTGCTTTGCACGTGGGCACTGAGGGAAGGGGGATACAGCCCTGCTGGGCTGAGGAAATGAAACCACATTATTTTTCTACCTATTGGCTAAAAGTAAGGTACCAGCAAACACTTGCTTTGGACAAGCTGGTATCAGCCTGTAATTCTTCATTCTCCCCCTATTTTCATCCACAAAAAAATCTGTAACTGCCCATCACAAAATCTGAAGTACTCCTATTACCCCCTAACTTTTGGGGATGCTGGTTATTCAACTAACATCTTAGCATCATACCATATAAATTTTTAAACAGAGGTTTAAACTGGAAGAACTCTAATCCCTACATCACTAATTGAATGAACTAAAGATTGGTCTAAAAAGGTTCTTGTAACTGAAAAGTCAATGCTGAGCAGACAAGCTTCTAGCAGTATCATAGCTATACCAGTTCTTAGATCTTTATTATCCAACTTTTTAAAATTTATGCTATTAAGCAAGTTACTACTGACATGTTTGCAGATGATATGAATCCTGTGGTATAGAGAGTAATTGCAAAACTATTGATGGCAATCTGGATGAAAGAAACCAAAACCAGGCACATGTCAAAAGAGCCTAATACAAAGTCACACTGGGAATGCCCACAGTATTAACCGGGTGGTGGGGAGGAGAAGTTTGTCCAGGAAACACTGGTTTAGGAAAGACTAGGGAATCAAGATGGATAACTATTGAGAGGTGAGGTGGGAAGGCTGTAATAAAAAAGATCTCAAAGTTGAATGCAGATAAATCCAAACTCCTAATAAAGCACATGTTTCTAATAGTGAGGATAAACTACTGGAACAGTTTACCAAGTATTAAGATGACTTGATACTACAAACGTTAAGCTTGGGACCACAGAATACATGTTTTAGAAGAGGCTTAATGTGAAGAAGTCCTCCTATTCGGTGCTATGCAAGAGGCTCAGAGTAGATAAACACTAAAGTTTTCTGATCTGTGAACCAAATTTCTGTAGCAGTGCTTTCTTTTTTTGAATAAAAATTTCAAAATTGAAACCTCTGCTGCACCCAAGTGAAAAAAGGACAGCTGGCTAATCACTCATTGGAAAGCCTGAACATAAATCACATTTGTACATAGTTACTTTTATCTGTACCTCTGAACCAGGATTATCTACAGAAGCAGGTCAAACAGAGCTAACTTGCTGCTCAAACAATACACTATCAAGCCCAGAAAATTCTTACCCCACAAATCTTTTCTCTGGAGCACAAGGTCATCCCTGCAGCAGCTGAGGCTTCCCTTATGCAACAGGAATCAAAAAAAAAAAAGTCTTTGCCATTTTAAAGCAAAACTGACAGACTGGGCAATCCCACTGAACAGCATAATGTTATTTCTCTACATGTTCCAACATGCAATGTTTTTTCTTGGTGCGAGACATCACCACAACAAAAACAATCAAAAAACCCACATCACACAAGCATTGAACCTCTTCCTCCTTTCCC
Source organism: Apteryx rowi (assembly GCF_003343035.1). Classification (NCBI taxonomy): domain Eukaryota; kingdom Metazoa; phylum Chordata; class Aves; order Apterygiformes; family Apterygidae; genus Apteryx; species Apteryx rowi. The sequence continues at coordinate 295,163 of NW_020451159.1, forward strand.
CTACACAGACAAAAACCACCCAACCTCACAACACTTCTAGATCTTTCCCGTATCACTGATGACAGCTAAGAATATTTTAAATCATATGAATGCATGCACGCTCAAAAGCAAGTACTTGATTGAGACAAAAAAAAGAAGATACCCACACTATTCCAAATACCCTTCCTCTTGTGCATTCCCATATATACTTAAGCTGTCTGCACAGCGTTTATTTCAGAGTGTTCAGTTTATACCTCTTTCTTCTTCTTCCCCCAGAAATTTCCCCCTCCTCAATCTGGACCTTCAAAACAAACAAACAAAACCAACCCCAAAACAAAAAAAACACACCAAGTTCTGGCTAAAAGTATAGATTTTCCTGCTGTATATAAAGGAAAAAATTCAAACTTATGGTTTGCTCAAAATCAGTTTTTTATATGTTGTAAAACCTTGCCAATCTTCATTTTTAATGGAAAAAAATGCTAACAGCTCGATTTTGTTCTATAGTGGGAAAAAAAAAAAACATTAAAAAGGAGAAATTTACCATAAACATATCTTTGCTCATTCATTTTGACAGCTGTCATTTATAACAGTTTTTAATAGAAGTCCGAGGAGGAAACCTTACTAATTTCAGTACCAGGTTGAGCAGAGGGGGAAAAGTCCCAAACCCATGACTGATCCCTTGTAACATTTGAGGTCTAGCTAACATCTGCACAAAAAGACTATTCCAAGCCTAATGTATCAAACCTAGAATCTTTACACACAAAGTGACCACATTCAAGCATCTTCTGGGCAGCGATTGCCCCTTTGAGTTTGTTTGGATCAAAATATTGCCTGCTCATCTTGCCAATCCAGTAACATATTTACCAAATAGCTTAATCTTGCCTAAATGATGAATTTAGGAGGAGTAAGTCATTCTCAAATCTTTAGCCAAAAATATGCTAACAGTAAAACAAGGCATGAACTTGGCCTCCAAACAAGATTCTAAGGCTTTGAGTTAGGAACAGAATTTTTGTTACCTAGGCTTCCTGGATAAACTAAGACGACCACCAAGGTTTCCTTTAAGACACTCTTCTTGGGATTAAAGAAGATATGATACAAATGCCCACTGATGTTCTTTTAAAGTCACGTTATTCCCAGCCAAATTTGTCATATCAACAGTGGATCAATTTACATAATCCAAAATAGCCTCAAACACTGATCTAGAACAGTATTACCTTGAAAATCATATGCGAATTCCTTAAGTCCCAAACAAACAGCTAAGGAAGTTCTGAGAACATATATTTAAAATATCATGATTGGAATAAGATAACAGTTTAAATACAAAAAACAATCCAAGTCACATGTGAAGTATAACACCAACAGCAATGCTGTTCTTTGTGCCAAATAAGAAGTCTATGATCTCAGACAAGAGAAAGTGGGAGTTTTTTGTGTGCATAAACTAAAAGTGCTCCTGGTACCAACAGTCACTACACTTCTTACCCTGGACTTCCAAGGAAATGCTCTTTGGCAGCATCCCATACGATGTACAAAACATGGAAGCTAACCAAAACTACTCAAAGTAACTAAATCCAAACCTTCAACAGTTACACTTTAACAGAAGCTTGACACATGCTATAATTGTCAAGAAAATGCAGTACATGGGGTTATCTAGATATTTTCAGTTAGCAAGAAGTGAGAGACACTGTATTGCCAGCAGAAAACAAAAATACATAAAAGGATAGCTTGACTTACAAGACACGGATCTGAGAAAGGTTTGCATTTTCAACACTGATAGTCATCAACATTCACATGAATATACCAACTTAGCTCTTTGGTAATGGTGTTGATGAGGAACAGAACCAAATACGGAAAAGACTGAAATACTGCCAGGCCCACTTACAGTTCTTGCAGCAAGACATAAGAAATCAGCAACAGTTTAAGGTGGCAAGATTAATGAAAAACACACAGTAGAAAAACCTCAAAAAACACAGCTAAAAGAGCGGAAACTGTATAAAAAGCAAGTGAAGTCCAGCACTACTCATGCTTGCACATACAGTAGGCTACCCAGTCCCAAATGAGGAAGCTTTTCAAATCAGAATACCAGCTAGCTTCTTTCTCTATAACTAGGAAGGAACAAGAGACAGCAGCTGGTGAAAAAAGGGGAAAAAGAGGAGGGGAGAGGGGGAAAAAGAGGAGGGCAGAGGGGGAAAAAGAGGAGGGCAGAGGGGGAAAAAGAGGAGGGCAGAGGGGGAAAAAGAGGAAACAACCTACACCTGGGAGAATCAAGACTAAGAATCTTAATTGACTCAATTAAGCCTGCAGAGAACAGAGATACTGTAAATACTAAAACTGGCTTGAAAAAAGGAAGGAAAAAAACCCCTCCAAGGCAAAACATTCTTTTATTCTATGATCTCTTTTGTGCCATGCAATTCAGAAGACAGAGGTTTGTCCTAGGGCTATATCAGGGGTTATGCTTTGTGGTTTACAATTTTGATATGCCATTTCTGAGGTATCACAGAATCACAGAATCACTGAGGTTGGAAGGGACCTCTGGAGATCATCCAGTCCAACCCCCCTGCTCAGCAGGGTCACCTAGAGCACATTGCACAGGATTGCATCCAGGYGCGTTTTGAATATCTCCAGAGAAGGAGACTCCACCACCTCTCTGGGCAACCTGTTCCAGTGCTCTGTCACCCTCACAG
>NW_020451160.1:0-37563 GCF_003343035.1 Apteryx rowi
TCCCTGGGTATTTGGTGAATTCCTTCCGATTTCTTTTTCCCTCAATATCAGAATCAGTAGTCAGAAGTTTGTGTTAATTGTTACAAGTTACAAGGGAGGCTGCTCTCCAAGAGCTGACCTGAGCTGGATTTAATTGAAAGCCAGCCGCTGGCAGAGGGAGTGAGCTATCTGAAAGGGCACCTTGGTGGAGGCTCGGTGCACAGAGCCGCAAGGAGGGACAGGGCGAGTGAGGTGGATGGCAGCAGCGTGAGCAAAGAGCACCCTCTGCAGCTAAGCCAAGGTGAGCGGGCGATGCTTTAAGAGCTAACCCTTCATTTGGGGAGTCTGAGATTTTAGAGTTTCAGTTTGAGACCCCTGGGCTGTTTTCCTGTGCTGCTGCCTGTTTGATTGGATTCAGCCTGCTTCTTTCTCTGTGATCAGCACACACTGAGGCTTCGGCAGGGTAAAACATCTGACGGCAACTGCACTACTTACATACAAACACTGCATTAAGAGAGCCTGTGTCAAGGCACCAAGCCCAAAAAATCTGGCTTCACAACACTTGGAAGCCCATTTTCAAAGTGTTTATCCATAGAATTGCTAAATGCAGGGCGGACATGGTGCATTTTTCTCTGCTCCCTCTGTACAGCTTCCCTCACTTAGGCCAAATACACGTCTTTTCCATCAGCAGTAAGCCCTGTAAAATCTAGGATGACAGCAAACCAGCAGTAAGCTGCTGGTGTCTTCCCCCAGCCTCTGCTACTACAGCGCTTAGAACAGAACAGGTACACAAACAAGCAAGTCCTTCGAGTCCTCGCAAACCTCATCCATTAACCATCTTGTAAAGATGTAACACTAGCCGCCTCTTGACCCTCAGACAAGAAGGCATGCGTTAATTTTAGGAAAGCATTTATAGCCCAGGGTAAGAGCTATTTATGGATGCAACAGGCTCCCAGGATGACACGGCTGTCTGAAGGCTTACATGTTGGATTAGCTGAGAGCAACACTAATGCTAATCCCAGCTCCACCACTGGCTATGCCTGTAGCCTTGGGCAAATCATTTCACCTTCTGTCTCAAAGTTATCCTGTTTTGCAATATTTATCCCCTGTATGAAGTTTTGGGGAAATTTATTAGCAGAGGGAAAGCAAATGAAGCATTGCACAGCAGTACTTTGCAGTAGAAGATACTGAACAGTCTCTACATCTAAGTACTATTGATATTTTAAAGCCTTTTAATCAACTAGAGAGAAAACAAGTTAATTTGGGAGTTTCGGTCAATGACCCAAGAACACAGTCCTCCTTGCTAAATATGGCCTCTCATAAGAACGCTGTGCTCCTGACCACCACACTGTACTTTCAGTTGCTTATAATTTATCAGGGTATTCTGATTCTTTTCTGTGTAGCCTAATGCCCTAATGCTATAAAACTTCATCAACATCTGAAAAGAGGTTTAAGTGGCACAGCATTACCCTTCATTCACTCCAAAATAAAGTGACACATGCACACACATGCAAAGAGCAAAACCAACCTACATCATTGTGCACTGTTCAAAAGCCAATGCACAGACACGGGAGCTCTTTCTGCRCTGTGTACAAGCGTGACCTGTCCTTGCTGAAGGCATATGGGCCGATCTCCACGGACAATCAGGGACTGAGCTTTGCTCAGCTCACGTTATTGCTACTTGATATACTGCATCATCATTTTATAACTCACTATTGCCTTAATACAAAAAACAAAACAATCCCCTTGTTTTGCTTCTTTTTCTTTTGCTCACCATTGCCTTGCTCTATTGCCTCTCTGCTTCTCACCTTGCTTGTTAAGGACCACACTCTGCCACGTGTAGCTAAGGCCTTTGCTCCCTCATGAACCCAAATCTTTTCCTTTGATCCTGCAGTGAATCCAGACCAACAGTGGAGGCAAGCTATAGCTGGAAACCAGAATCAGACACGTATTTTTTTTCCACAAGTTCACAATGGGGTGTGCAAAATTGCCTAAGCAGAACCAGCCTATGTAGCGGGAACCCCCTCCCCAGCCCAGTCATGAAAATCAAGTGATACCTCAGTTGCCTGGTGAAAAATTGCTCACATTGGCTAAGAAACAAGGTCTGATTATCCATAGTTTCGTGACAGCCATACGAAAGCATCCATCGATCCGGAGCTCCCCCCCACAGCAAACCCAGAGGGGTTTAACAAGCGTGCACGGTTAACAAGGCAGCCGAGCTGCTCAGCATCAGGGAGCAGCAGAAGCGGAGGCTCTGCAAGGTGAGCTGAGAGCAATGCCCTCACTGATAAGGGTGCAGGCCCACAGTACCCAAACGAGGCGAGCAGAGCAGGTCCACTGATGGTAGGCAGGGTCAGCCAGAGCCCAGCAATCACCAGACAAATCCATAGTAACAGGTCCAAGGTCAAGCCAATAAGTCACATCAGCAAGGCATGGTCAGGATCAGCACAGTACAAGGCCAAGCACAAGTATACCGACTTCACAGCTCAGATGATGACCAGCAGCAAGGGCCTGAGCTTAAGTKCAGCTCCTGAGCTGGGGGCAGGCAGCAGAACAAGAGCATGCTGGCCAGGAAGGCTGGAGTCATGGAAATGGGCACATGGAAATGTGCTTGCAGCTAGCATGCAGGGGGGAAAGAAAAGTCTCTCTGAACATCTCGGTGGTGGCTACAGTGGCTGGCCTCTCTCCAGCAAAGTCTGACAGGCACTTTCACTAATGAATGGTGTTGCTTGGCATGCCTGAATCTCCCTCAGCACAAAGGTGTCTTATCTGGGGAGCATGTTTTGAACATGAGGCTTCCAATGCTACATCAAGTCATCATCTCCTCCCAGTCCCTGGGACCGGTGGTTTATTTGTGTGCTGCAGAACATAAAAAGTACTTTTATTGGCTGGCAAACTTAAATCCGATAGCTTTCCCTGTGAAATGAAACTCAGTGTGCACCCTCTCCTTCCCCCACAGTCCTTTTTATGTGTATATCAAATCACAGCAGTGCTAGCGTGAAGCGTAACAAGCASTGTTCCATGCTGATTCTGATGAATACCCGCAGAGGCGCTGAGCACTGTCCTCTGCCACTGACTGGGAAAGGGCAGCACTTCCCATCTTACTGACGCATCGGAGAATTTGCAGGATTAGGCTCTTATGAAGTATAATTATTATAATTATCCACAAATGTCATTGAGATCAACCTGTGATTGCTGCTCTATTTCACTCTGAAAGGAGGTAAGGATGGCATATAAATGCGAACGCTGGAATGCTTCCCTGTTACTCCAGTCTCACTCATGCAGTATTTTCTTTAGAACTTCCAAATACGGCATAAGTGGTCACTGCATCGGTGAGTTTAGCACTGCCTAGCATCTAACAGCCAAGCGACCTAACGAGTCAACGCAAAGCATCAGTCTTACTCCCACGCACTTAGCCTGCTGCCTCCAAAGGCAGCTAGTTTCACCATGCCGCAAGGCTGGGTCACCAGCGCACACTGGGGAGAAAACACCCAAATGGAAGTACCAGCAGATGAATGCGTTTTTTCTACCCTGTGTCAAGCTGAGGCAAGACAGCGTTCATTTATATTGTATATAGATATCCTACAGGAAAATGGATACAAGAAAGAGAAAGTTAGTCTAAAGATTTAGCCTGGAAATTTAAGATTAGCAGTAAGGAGAGATTTACCACAAGGGGAAAGGCTGAGCCTTCATTGCCATCCTCCGCCTGTGTTTTCCTCCATCAATCAGGCTGCTTGAATGGGGCAGAGGTRCTCTGGCAGCTGTCGATTATTTCCTCCTCTTCCCCCTTTTAGCACCACACTCTCAGTCTTGGGGCAAAGGAGCTCAGCATACAGCCCTGGGCACCCTCAGCCTTTTTAAAGGAGTGATAAAAGAAGCATCCACCAAGATCTTTCTAGGGATTCCKAAAGCTTTCGTAGATGAGTAATACCCAATTTATATTTAACCCAACTTTCTATAGAAATATGATTGCACATTTCTTTACCTATCTCCACCTRATCATTTTTCAACATGCTCCCTGACTGCAACCCAATTTGTTAGGAGGCRAGTGGAAGGCAGCTCAAAGTGGACCATTTTCCTCCATACACAGCACAAACAGGCAGCTAGGAAAACAGGAGAGACCTTGTAGTTGCTCTAYTGTCAAGAAGGATGTGCAGTGCACTCAGGCAGTAGCAGGCACCAGAAAATCCATGCAGGAAAGCATTTGTTAAAACATCTGTAGTGTAGGAAAAATTTCAAGCCGAGCTTTCTGTCAATGGCGAGGCACAAGGCCAAAGCAGCCAGGCGTCACTTGTGTCAGTGCTCACTTATTTCCCAGCYGTTTTCTAAATCACACTGCCCTAAAAGGCTGCAGTGACCTGGATGCTCAAGTTCTGCCTAAGCACCCTTTTAAGCAGGTAAACACTTCAGTAGAAGACAGCTCTACTGAAGGAACCTTTCATTTCAGAAGGCAGGTTCAKATGAGAATAATCTACGTGGCCAAGGCACAGAGCAAAACCTAGGYATTACAGCTGCATCTTTAATATCCGCATCCAGAATTGCTAAACAATCCCTTCATCCAAACAATCTCCACTGCTGTGTGCTATTACGAATTAAAAGAATCATTTTGACCACTTTTAAGAAATGAGCCCTTAAGTGCTGAAGTAGCAATGCTTAGGACAAAAGCAAAACATTGTCTACAGACCATAAAATTAAATTTGCTCTTAAAACCGTATCTTTTTATCAGGAGTAAAATCAGTAAATTAGCCATCTTTCCTACTGTTACCAGAAAATGCATAGGTCCCACCAGTTCACAGATTCAAGTGAAGGATTGCTTGAATGATCTGTGTTAGTGTTCTGTTTGCACTGCTACAGAGGAAATATATATATGTATTTTTTTAATTTCTCCAGTACAATCAATCAGCACTGGAGCAGTTAAACAAAGACTCTATATCACAGTTATACTTCTGCAAGCATGAAACAATGATGTATGATAGTATGGCTCTTTTAAACAGGTTATTATCTGTGTAATTGTTCTTTTACAAAGATTAATAATCGTAACAAACTCTGCAGGTCAGACATTACCACAAGATGAGTGGTCCTGACAATAAGCAGTGACCATTGCATTTAGTCAGGTTGCTTAATTGAAGCTAATTTCAGTAAGTGACCTTAACAAATAGCAATTTCCCTTTAATATGACAGAATGGATGATTTTTCATTTGAGGCACAAACCTCCTTTCCATTTCCTTCCCTTCATGACATAACTTTGAAATGCAAACTCCAAAATGTCCCTTTATCCCAAGATTCAAAGGGTTTTGTGTAGAGAAAAACTAACCTAGGAAGTTTTTATATTTGTTCATATAAAGGATTTTAAAATCAGCTATTGCATATAGATTCTATACCTTGGAAATCAGAATACTAAGGCCATCCCATCTTCACACTAGTGGAACTACAGCAGATTTCAAAGATTCCGCAAGTTACAGAATCTGCAGGGAAAAATGCAGCAGGCAAAGCTCCTTTGTACTGGCCTCCTGGCATGAAGCACTTCATACTTTCCTTTGGTATCTTCATCTCTGCAGTCTTGTTCTTTCACATACAATCCACTGCTCCCTCCAAGCCCTCCAGCTGCAATAAGAAAATAGGACTTGGACTGAATCATGTGTTTCAYCTACCTAGTTTCTGATTGAACAGCAGCCCTCCTCACCTACATTTAATTTGAGATAAACAGGATCCAAAGTAACAATCTATAACCCATAATTCTGACCAGTTTTGCAAGGGACCATCAGACATGCACACATGAAATTAATTGGGAAGAAAACACCTGCACTTGTGGGGGAGGATACTGGAAGATGGACCAACACACTAAGAAAAGGTTAGAACGCATTCTCCTTTCTACAGCAGGGTCAGTTTTCACAAGACGAGCTCTCCAGTGGAGCAAGGGAACGGACCAAGACCAAAAGTCAGCACCGATTTCCTTAAGGCATCTCACTAGTCTACGCCATGACTAGAATTAAGTGGCTCAAAAGGGCTGTTTAGTGCTAAACAAGACACATTCATTTTCTTAAGCGGGCCCTTACAGGTGACACAAAGCACTTAAAGATCCACCAGCCAAGACTATTTGTCTCCTTTCTACAAAGCCCCTGGCATGACTATACAGTTTAAAACAGCGACAAGAGCGAGTTGACAACTTAACAAGCATATTAGCAAAAACACTGGCTGTGATTCACTTTTATTTGCATGGCTGTGACAATAGGAAGAAACATAGTAAAGAGTCTGTTTTCACTCTGTACACTCCCTTGAAATCACTACTTTCATTAGGATAATAATTTTGTGAGTCTGTTCTCAATTAGTGTATCACCAGCTCTAACCCAAAGACACCTTTTATTAACGTAGAAAAGGTTTAAACCAATTTAAATTAGGCTTTGCACAACATCGAGATGCAAACAAAAGAGAAAGGATAGCTTGGAAGAGGACTAAGATGAAATAACTAAGACAGCAGAGAAAATATGAAACAAATAGAAATTGAGCAATGCCAGCAGCAGCTAAATGCCTAAGCTCAGCTGACCAAAGCACTTCCTTCACTTGCCTGCTGTGAAGTATTCTGCCTGGTTCCAAATTTGCTCTCTATTGCACTCTAAGGATGTTTCTTCCACTCTCTGCTCATTAGTGCTTTCTCTGTRGCACTAACGCAATTTCTGGAGTTAAACTAATCAAACATCCTTCTGAATTTATCCATGGAAACCACAACAAATAAGAGTCTCGGCACTGCTTCTCAACCAAGGTGGTCATATCAGAATGTCAAGTAGTATCTTGTTAAGCAGTTAACTTCTTGCCTCCATCTCCACCTTTAAATTCTGTCATTTTCTGTATTTCTGCCAGCATGTTAGAAAACCTAATGGAGAACATGGAAAATATAGTATTAACTAGTGCTCACATACAATTAGCTTAAGTGAGGCATGGATAAAATCTTAGAAAATACATTTTGCTAGAAAATTCAGACATGACCTTAAGGTCCTATATTAACTAATATACTTGCACAGAGTCACAAATTTGAATATTGTGTTCACTGACACGTTGAACACAGTGGTTATTTACACAGAKGGCAAAAAATTACACACTGCCCTAAAAAACACAGTCTTTGAGATTCTCTTCATACACAGCCTACTTTTCAGAGCCAAGCTCTTAGGCAACCTCTGTAACATTAATTACTGGCATTTAGTCAAGACAGTAGGCAAGGAACCACATTCCCCAGCTAAAGTAAACTACTGGAGTTCAAAGGGAGTCAAATGGAGCTTTGTCAATTTTGTCTACTGACACAGGGTCCTGAATGTAGAGTTTTCTAAATGAAAATTATTTTTTTGTAAAGTTATACCAACAAACTCCACCAGGAAGTTTTCTTTCCAGTATAGTTTAAACCAGTTACCAAAAAAAAAAACAAAAAAACCCCTATAGTAGCAGAAAACTTTCTTGCTTTCAATAACTGCACCACACATGGGTTTCCGCTAAGATAGAGACCGCAGTAAAGGTTGCAATTTCTTTCTTTTAAATGCCCCTTACTGGTTTAGCTATAYCTGCAGAAATTTATATAGATTAGATTATTTTATAAGGAGTATTTTATAAATGGTTCTATTCCTTATTTCAACTTTCTAACATAGATTATACTTAACMAAATTAACACAACAAAAATAAAAGCATACCACTTAATTATGACCAAGGTCTACAGAGAAATTTTCTCTTTGCATACATTTTGATATTATACCAGAATGAAAACCAACTGCCAAGACAAATGCAGATACGATCACATGCTTATGACAAGTATGAAAGACTAATTTGTAACAGCTTCTTTAGCACTAAATGTCAGGAATATCAGTTTTCATTTCCTCTTCAGCACTTGTTTGAAAAACTTTGGGATGTGATATGYCAGAATATTAAACCTTACTAACAACATAAAAGGATAAGAGGAGTGAAAAACAAATGAAAGAGGGGKTTTTTTTAATTAACCCAAGCAACATAAYRTGCAATTTTGYTCRTAAAGTTAAATTCCCAATATAAACMAAAACCACAATACAACAAATACAGCAAAAGCCTTTTTCCAGTTCCACTGAAAAAAMMCASAAARCTCCTAACTCAGATTCRTAGGAAATGGGTYAAATGCCAAGGGAGGCGAGATGAATGGGGCRCAGTCACAGGGCCTGTATATGCTGATAAAAAGATGAAGAGATAGAATCATAAATGGATGTCAACGTTATCGCTCTTTATACTGCGGTTCCAAAACTGACGGATCTGACTGCCGTCTGTAGCTGGATGCATTTTTCATCTCCTGACACACCGAAGAAATATGACTAAGTTAAAAGTAATCATGTGTCATGGCCTGCTTGAATAACTGAGATTTTCTATGTTTCTAAAGATCAAGTGTTAGAAGTGATATTCATATGGTTAATAGTTAAAAAACATTGGCTATCCATGATGCAGGTTTGAAAAATTTGTGGATTTCTTGTAAAACTTGTCGCAGAGCAGTAACAGTTCACTTTAATGACCCAATAAATAGTTACAAATGGCCCTTTTACATTACCTGATATTGAACATATTGGTGATGAACACCATGATATCGGTGCTGAACATGCACAAGCCCTATTTCATTAGCATCCCTGAAAGTCAGTTCAAAGTTCTTGCTGAAAACAGGCACATTCAGAGAAGATCTTTTTTTAACTTTTATTAAAATAGTCTATATAATTCTTATATCCCAGATGAACAACACAGAAGTTCATTAAAAGGGATCAGTTTTAAAAGCAACCTCATGAGAACCATTGCCCAGCTAAAATTAAATTGCATTATATTAAATGCACCTATAAGTTGCTCATCGCCRCAAGACCTGAGAATCATTTTGTCTTCTACGTACTGTAAGACAAAATTGCTCCTTGTGGACTTTCAGTCTGTCTTCTCTCATTGACATGTAGGGGAGAACAGGTCCCAAGAACAGTTTGAGGACTAAAGTCAATAATTCCGTATCTTAAGAAAAGCTCTTTATCCCTTTTGGTACTTTAGAGAAAGTACTAGCAAGTATCCAACAAGAGAAATCTAATCACTGAAAGCATCCTGTCATCTATACCTTTTACAGTGTACAATATATAAGAATAGTATGTTTCAAATTACAGCATAGAGACTGCTTAAGAGACATTGAAGTGCAGCCAGTCACATTAACCATATATATTGATTGAATACCACAAGCACTGCTTTTTCAGTTTGCCCGGCAAATTAGAATGGCTACAGTAACCCCTCTCTTGACTTGTGTTCTTCTCCGTCTCTTTTATATCACTTATTGAGTCTCCTGGAAGACAGGAAGGCTCTCCTGACTCCGCTAATTTCTTTGCTTGCCAACTGTTCAGGTGCCCACTAATTTCCCAATTAACACCTCACTGGCCTCACAGCAAAAGCCTGGAGTGAATTCAAAACTCCTTTCTATCTGCCTCAGAAAAAATGCTTCTCTGCTGTTTTACCATGCACGAACAGGGATTTGCCTCCAGAGAGCTGCGTTACTCGCCCTGTGAGAGCAAAATTGACAGCCAAAGTCACAGGAGATACCATACTCCCTCTTCAAGTTTAACCTCTGCTACATCTATGTAGTTATGACATGCAGGAGCTACCGACACATACTCCAAGGCAACTTTCTGACTTGTCTTTAAAAAATAAGACATGAACATTCTGAGTGTGCATAAAAAGGTTGACAGACAGTACTCTCCTAAAAATAGCCCCATGGAGTGTCTTAAAAATAAATAAATAAAAATCTTTCTCAGTGTTCCATATCTGCTCTCAGTTGCATCTTGTTTGTCAACAGGACAGAAACATAACTGCAAGTACTACAAAGTCAAGCAGATAAACAAAAAATCAAGGTGGGTTGCATTTGCTGTCTATTTTATATGACCATCTATAACAGTTTTGAATTAAAACCTTAGTTGCTATGGTATTAGCCTTATTTTTGCATTTGGCAGAATAAGCTTACAGCACGTCTTCCCAAAATATACTAAATAAAACAACCTATGTCAACCTTTTCAGATATTTTTAGACTATGCAGTAGGATAAATACTGCAAGATCATTTTTCCAGTTCATGTTCTGAGTCTATTCATACTTTAAGAAGGTATCACAGAAAACGCTCCCATCACAGAATGCCTTTAATAACAGGTAAATCTAACACAAGCTGTCATCACTCTGCAATTAAGTTATAATAGCAGATGAGAATTTCCGTGAACTCAACAGAATTATCTGGGAGCATAAGTGAYTTTGGGAGGGAAACCATGTCTTCATACAGCATTATATGAAGAAAGTTACAGCACCCATCCCAAAGCAGTTTGATTCTGAGAAATGGTGAACACTCCACTCCAACAAATATACCACTGTCAACTGTCAGTGCTCCGCAGATCTTGGGATCATGTCCTTGAAAAGGACAAAGCAAAAGGGTCTTTGCTCAAATTCTTGTAAAAATCTATTACATCACACTACAGAAGAGTCACTTCCTCTTAAAAAAAAATGCATCTGATAAAATTTAAAAACATGAAATAGATTAACAACAAACAAATGCCTGGAAATCAAGGAACTGGGTAATAATACCGAATAAGAAGACATCAACTTCCACAGAAATGCCTCTGTGTATGTAATTGTTGAAAAAGTCAATGGCATGAATTGATTTGTCAGTCACGCAGACACACTGAAACATAACGTACCTTATAAAAATATCACTCATTCAATAGAAGAATTTGAGCATCTGCAGAACTGGAACCCAGATAAAATAACTAAGGTGAGAGGAACAAAACCGTAATTTCTGTAATGCAGGACAGAGTGAAATTAGGCAATTGAACATTCAGAAAGGGATGTCTCAGAACAATGTTGTTCGATGCACAGATCTCCATTTCCTCCCATTTCTAATATCTGATTTTTGAGAACCTGCATCTCATGCTCAGTTGATTAAAGCAAAAAAAAAAAAAAAATCCTTTCAATTTTGGCATTTTTCCCCCATGTTTCCTTATCACAGTTCCCACCAGTTAGACCGACAGTGATTTAGCAGCGGCTTCCTTCATCTTAGCCTCTGCAGCTTGATCTTTTCACCTTCTCACATCACTTCACAGTAAACGTGCCTGTGCTTTTCCTTACGCTGGGCTAGACACGGCACCTCTCTCAAATGCTGCTGTAGTCAGAGCCACGGGCAACAAAGGCTGCTGCTTCCCACTCCACGGTAAAGAAAGTAATTGTTCCAAAGAACCCCACAACCACCATGATCAGGAGTTGCCACTGAAGGAGGAAGTAGTTGCTGTAGAAATATGCAACTGCAGCACAGATGGACTGAGAGGGGAAAAAAAGAAAAAAACAAAGCAAAAGATTAGCAGTGGAAATATACGGTCTAGCATTACTATACAAGTATTATCAAACTGACATACAGTTTAGCATGCAACTTATCGATGTCTTGATAGTATGTCTCTTCAGTAGATGGTACCGTTTTAAAACTTTATTATATTCCAGCACGTGTCTTGACACCACACACAACAGATTTAGTTTTGACTTGTTATTTAAATAATGTTCACCGTAGAAAACGAACGCCCACACTCGGAAGCGCTTTTCGCATCACAAATGCGATTCTCTGGTATTTAAGAACAGTTAGTCTGGAAACACAGCCAAAGCATGAGTGGGATTTAAGACAAAATCCAGAGAACCTTTTTCAGTTTTATAACATCACAAACAGTTCTATAACAAAATAGTTAGAAGCTCTGACAAGTATCATTGCTTACTTGCAATCCATCCTTTTTAAGGATAAATATTCATTAGACCTCACGTAGCGTAAAGAATCTTTATATTCAATATCTATCTCGTAAGTTATTACGCATCATCCAGAAAGATATTAAATGGAGCACTGCATGAAAATCACTGAAAATAAGAAATTTTTGAAGGAAGCACCTGCGATCTATTAAACTAGACAAACCCTAAACTCTGCTCCCAGCCCTAGCTTACTATGATGTGACCACGCACGAACAATTTCAACACTTTGTACACAATTTTTCTACTGATACCTTTCACTGACACAGGTCTTGACCTGTGAAGTTCAGTACCAAACAAGGCTAATGCCTGTAAGTGAAACGATCTATCCAGAACACAGCAGTTGCATTCATATAATACAAAGGACTTTTCATCCAGTCTCCAACTAGTAAAAGTGCGTTTATTTGGGGATTATGATGACTTTAAAAAATAATAATAATAATACAATTTAATTCTTATGTCTACACACTGGCAACTCCCAGTGACRTGGCACAACATCTGCAAACTCTTCAACCACTATTTAAATAACTCTTTTCCTTTTAACTTACTTCTCTATCACCAAAGACTTCCTTCAGTAAATAAATTTGGTAAATAAATATTACCAAAAAACCTGCTTAACTGTACTTGCCTTTTGACTTTAAACCAGAACAACCAACATCTCTCACCTCCCTCAAAACACATTATTGAACTATCACTTATGAATCACTTGCACCAAGCTACAGAATTTAGCAACTGCTACCTGAAAACTTCTTTTCCTCCTGTGAACAATAATAATAAAAAACAGGTCCCTATCCTTCGCAGGAACAGCAGAATTAATTTTCCTGAGCTCATTAAAAAAGTATTTTAATAGTATACCAATAAACATACATTCAAAAGGCTGTATGATATAATACCTGAACAAACTTAAAGATGGCAAAGGCAGGAGCGCTGTCTTCTGAATAAAGGAATCCCAAAATACTGAGGAGTTGTGTGTTAAAGCAGCTGTCTCCCAGGCCCAACAGAAAGCTGCAGAAAATAGCCACCTCTTTGCTGAAGAAAAAAAGAGGAATCAAATCTAAAAGCCATTTGTTCAAACAGCCTACACAGCTACTGATTAAAGTAATGCTCTACCCCCATAAACTATTGTTGTCAGACTTGTTTGGAAACAGAGCAGAAGAAAGTTATCAACCTCTAAATTTCAACGGAAAAGAACTGTGAACATTTGGCTGGCAGGAAGAATAGTTTCATTGGATTTTAAATCCTGGAAGGTTAAGATTTCTGCTACTGGTGCCTGCAGTCAACTCTACACTGAATGAGAGCTGCTAAAAGAACTCATGGTGCTTGGAGCCATGAAGCCCACAAGGCAGTGATCCAAAGCTGACAGACACGCACAGCGAGTTCATAAAAACGGAAGGAGCGTGACAGAAAGACAGAATCATTCATATTGCAGAAAACTGTACGTACTGCAAATACTACAGTTTGAAAAATAGTCATCTGCACAGTCACAAACACTTAAAACTGCAAATTAGCAGTTGGGTCCAAACAAAGTGACAACACTATGTTTACAAACAAACTGGCAAAAAATACACCCCAACAGAAGGTTGCAAGGATGAGAAAAAAAAACTCCCTCAATTTCTTCCCTAACAGTGAGCTGTGTAAGCGACAGAGAGAGTCTGGCTCCAGGTAGATCCCCTGGACTTTGACAATAACCATTCAAACGCCTTGGGAATCAGTACAACAGTGTAAGGCTGGTGCTCTGTGCTGTAGTAAAACTGACTGAGCCCAACGCTGTTTTAGAAGAAACTCAGTTCCTGACATCTAGTACAATAGCTATTTCTCACACCTGTTACAGTTATGCTCTCAAACAACAGAATTGCTACCAAATATCATCACATGCTTTCTATTCCCATGCCATTTAAATTCCTAAACTGGGTGTGAAATGGTAGACTACCTAGCGTTAATGAAAGCTGAGAATTCCTCATAGCCTTTTCTACGGGGTTAGTCTCTACACAGAAAAATCTTTGAAGCTGCTTTTCTATTAGAGGAACAAGCTGTTTATATATATCCTCAATTACAACAGTCAAAAAAAAAAGTTCACATACCTTGGAATCATATAAGCAATACCATCTGTTCCTTCCATAGGAGCAATAGGAGCATCATTTGGCATGTTGAAAAAAATTAAGTAAAAGGCTATGAAATGCACAATGATGCCTAGCATCACAACAGGGTTCCTGCCAAAGCGATTCTTCTTGCTCACTAAACCAAAGATTCCACCACCTGTTGGAGTGGAAAAGATTGGATAATCATTGTTACTTAGGAAAACAGAAATCTGAGAGTTTAGTTACTTCCCTTTAAACCAGAACTGAAAGATATAAAGAAATGAACCAAACTCAAAATATTGCAACAAATGCTGAAAACAGATTATGAACTTCTCCATATTAGATACTGAAAAAGAGACCGACAGAGCTGAAGCCAGCCCCAAGGAGTTTGCCACACCTGACAGCCCTATTCGCCAGATGACAGAACCTCTGGGTTGTACATATTTTGCCCACAGCCACCATTTCCTCCAGTATTGCAATAGTATCGAGTGACAGGGGATAAACTTAGGCTTAGCTTTATCAATTGCAAATGCATGGATCTCTATGGATTGCTAGCGCTAGCGTTTAACACTGCAGTACTTTAGTTTTAGCAAAAACCCAGTGTATTTACTTAATGAACTTTATTGGTATTCAATTTTATTTAAATATCAAACTCTCATTTAACATAAGCTTACCCTTTTTTTCCCCTCTGAATAAATTTAGCTGTGCAATTGCTATTGTTCTTTTCTTTAAAAAAAAATAATTAAGAAGTATTCACCTAAGAAAAACTACAAATGTAAACAGACTACTATTTAAAAACAAAATACTGAAATGCTGAAAATTTCCTAATAACATGATGGCCTCGAGTTTCTAAATCTAGTGCTTTGCACTAAGCCAAAAAGAACACAGAATCTTAAGATCCGCAGTCAATAGTATTTCACATCCTGGTCTGCATACACTTTCTTTCAGTACAAACAAGGTGTAATGCACAATTCACAGTGCGATAATGAACAATGTTGACAATTTTTTTTATATATTTGACTTTTTTTCATGTAATCATTGTTAGAAGCTTGAAAGACACTACTGAGTTAAACACAAACAACATTTTGAATAACTGCAGCATCTTAATCTTTTTTTTTCTCCCTCTAAAAGTTAATAAGTTTAAACTCACCTAAAATTTCTCCAACACCAATAAAAATACCAGAGAGACCAATAAGGCTCTTCTCTTCATTACCAAATCTATTCACAGCACCAATGCACGTTCCATATACTCCAGAAAAGAAAGTTAATTCCAAACCTTTGAAGGAAGCCAAAAAAAATGACAGATGAACTGTTATATATTACTTAAGAAACAGTTATGAAAAGAATTATGTCTAAATGCTGTTTATCCCTAGAGTATCTTGAAAATACATATTTAACTGAGATATATGTAATAGAAGCAAACAGGGGGTGATTTTAAGCTATCTAATTATGAAACACTGTCAGTTTGTGTAAGCAATATTAGAAACACACTCTGTGCCACACTTGCTAGTGTCACACATGCACTTAAGTTCAGTACTGGCTCTATTGATGCAATTGCATTTGGGTGCTTTCCCAAAATTCATAAAAAGAGCCACATGAAATAACACTGCACAATAATTAAGGAAAGGAAATAAAACCTATTTCAGAGTAAGAAATGCTATAATTTGGAAAACCTTTTCTGAGGAAGACCACCTAGATCCCCAAATCACAAGTAGCAAGATTCCTAATACAGAAAAGCAGTATAATATGTTAAGTTTTAGTTCATTATGTATGTAAGGACAACGTTTTTAAAACTCTTTCTTTCTACTGCCATTACTGTGAGGAAAGGGAACAGAACTGAGTCTAGCTAGTATGACCATAACAATTTTTCAGTGTATAAATATCACTTTCTTAACAGAAAGTATATTTTAAAACAAAGTGTTATGCTTAAACAAGTAAAAAACAGTTTAGAAATTAAACTGTTTTTGTATTTCACCTCCTCTGTTCTTTGCCACCACAAACCATAGGGTGCACCACATAATCATCTAGCAGTAGCAGGCCACCTAATGTGGTATGAGAACCGCAGAGCCTCAAAAAAGGATGATTTTTGAGCAGTCTTAATAATCAGAATAACGTTTGGAAGCAAAAGCTTTTGCTGACCTTATGAAAATTTGTATTTTCCAATATAAAGTGGCAATCATGACCGTTAGCCACCAGATGGCAGCATCTAATCTTTCCAAGCCGGATTGATTTTTTTGAGCTACCTGGAAGTCCAAATTTTGGATTAATCAAGCAAAACTTGACGTCTTGCTTCACATTCCCATTGCACTAGATGTTTAAGTCTAATTCAAATTAGTCAGTTTGGGTTAAAGCAACACTGGAGATACTGTTAAGTAATTTGTGATTCAGATTAGTTGCTGGTGCTGACTTCATAGCTGCTACTGCTGCGGCCTCACTGGAAGACACTGACTGCAAACTTTGGCAGGTATTACAGCACCGTTAATACTTTATTCACATTTTCAAGTTTCTTTTCATGTACAAGAGCTTTTTTTTTTTTTTTTTTTTNAAGTAATGCTAAATCAAAGCTGAGGTCCTGAAGATGTACCTGTTCTCCCTAAAGCTTAATTTGATCATAAACGGAGCTATATCTGAAGCCAAATAAAGACACAGAGACACCAAAAAATCCATTAAAGAATCCCAGTAACATATTTTTGTGTCTGACAGTCTTTTTAATGGAAGAAACACCTCAGTTTATGGAAAAATACATCTATTTTTGTTCTACAACTCATACCTTGGTCTAACATTCCAGAGCAGGTTTAACTAAAGCTGCTAAAAAGAGAGTTCCTGCCACTGCAAATACTAATGACAAAAAGGTAGAAAATGTCTAAACTTTTTCCCAATAGAAGCAACACTAAAATGAGGACTCTTTTAGTAATCTCCCACACCTCATTACAAGGCTAATGGAGGTGACACTGAAAGCCCCATTTACAAAAATGGATTTAATTCAAATGCAATGTAGTTACATTAAATATCATCTACAACTTATCAATAAGTTTAATGTCAAATCACAGAGACAGCTATGTAAAACTTGCTTAACCCTCATTTGGGTGATCCAGAACCTTACTGAACAACTTTTATTCCATCTGTCAGTTCTAGAAGAGTTAGATGTGCCTCTCCTCCCATACGGGAATGATTTCCAGAACACAAAAGTGTCATAAATTGATAACCCATTCAAAGATGATCCAAATATTCAGGTAATATTTACAGAGATACAGAAAAACAATCCCGGTCTGGTGCTCTTGGTTAAAATCCCAAACAATGCCCTCATGCTGCTACATGATCATACATTTTGCTTGCTTTATACCTGTATAGGCTGTTGTAACACTGAGAAGCAGAATCTCTTTGGTAAAGCTCAGCTTAATAGATCTCTCTGTAAAGAAATAACAAGGGAAATTAATATAACTTCCACTAACATTATTCAGAGAATCTACGCTCTCTTTTGATCTTTGCTTAAAGTAAAAATAGGCTAAAATTATGCAAATTATTATTTTCTTTATTACAGTAAAAATATGGTGCTAAACAGACAGAGCCTGACTTGCAGTTTAAAAGAAATGAGGTGAACTGAAATCCTTTTTTGTAAGAAATGGAAGGAGGCCAACAGTTAAATGTTGTTGGGTTTTTTTACAATTTTTTTTTTTTTACTCATTGCATTTTTGTACTCTCTTAGCTCATGGTGATCATATCTTTAAAGAACAAATTGTCAGAAAAACCCTTCATGTTCTCAAAACAAGCCAATTGTCACAGGAAGACCACATCAAACTTCAGTGGAAGCTCCAGACACTTACAGCTCAGAATTGTTGTTCTTAAGTGACATCATTTGGTGACAAAATACAACAATACGCCACTCCTGTATCCCATTAAGTGAAAAACACTTTCATGAAGTGGCTTTCCCAAGTGATGACTGTTCTCTTTGAGGTTATCTATATAAACAAGCTATTGCAATGTAGCTGGGATCTGAAATTACATCAAGGCAGCACCCCTCCAAACTCCTCCACAATACTAGCATGTAATAGATGTAAAATTTACCTCTCCTTGCTTGCAATCAAGCTTTGTTTGTATGATATGGTCATCTGAAAGGAGCTCTTCTGAAGCACAGCCAGCCACCTCACACCAATTGCACAGCAACAGTAATTTGCCCACACATTAGTTCAGGGGTTCCCAAGCTTTTCTAGTTGCAAGCTCCATTTTTGCTAGGCTCAAAATCACACATATTCATATATACTCCTGAATGTCTATCGGGCTCACAGCTCCTCGGTCCTGTGTCCCTACACAAACTGTAATCTCTGGCCTGAAAACCACTGCCATTTGGCAGTCATTTCCCCAAACAGGACAGCCCTAAAGGTCTACATTTGAAGTAGAATAACTGAAATGCATTCTTAAAACTGTAACTCTCTGCAAGTTTTTGTTCTAAGTGATTTTTACATGATTGCGTATCAGCAGAACCATGGAGAACTGGAAAGGATATTTCAATTTTTTCGGAAGCAATTCTTATGTGAAACAGTACTTACTAAAGGCAGCCACTGCTCTCGTCATTTTGCTTTGGGAAGACCTGTGTAAATAAATGACTTCAGTCAAAATGGAAAAAGAATAACCACCACACTATAGTCACTRTGGTGGAAAGTAGATTCATTCATTTTTCAAATTTTCTATACATTTTCTAGCCCAGCATTATACACTGGAATACACTAATATAGTATTAAAAGTTTCTGAGAATCTAAACTACTAACCACAAAATTTATTTGCTCTCTGGGCAAGCGTATGCTATTCAAAAATTAACCTTAACAGAGTCTTTCCTTTAAGTAACATTGAACTTTTTTTTTTTCCCCACTCTTGTACTTGCTCAAGTTTCTCTAATATTTTSACTGTTCTATTAATAAAACAAATGCATCTAAAACAATGCCTCAGGCAAGACTGTACCAAATCTATCTGTCTACCTATGCATTTCTAATTTATTCACCATGGTGGCATCCACGTATCTGCAAAAAGACTGAGATAAGATGCAACGAACATGTTTCAGTATGTAAAAGATAAACTATACAAAGGAAGAGAATAATCTCTACTCATTCCAACCCTTAAACTGGACTAGCGAGGGCAAGAAAGASTACGAAGGGCAGATACACGTTTAATAATCAGTGAAGAAAAGTAGTAAATGATCTTTCCAAAGACATTTATTAATGGAAAAACTTAAAATGCTGTACTACACTCCATACTTGAGAATGTCATATGAAGAACACTTATTAATTCTCACTTGTTAAAATACAGACACTTCTATTAAATCTGTAATTCTACAAGTTGTTCACAACTTTCACGTTTTCAGTTCAGAGGGGAAAGTGAATGTGATTTTCCACAGAGCAGGAACACATACACCTGTAAATGTGGCAATACATTATTACTCTAAGCACTTACGAGCTATCCCCCTGGATTTCATTAGTAGAATCTTCCTCCCCTGGAGCTTTTGTGTCCTCTTGTTTTCTAATCAGAAAGAACAGAACTGTGCCCACAAGACTGATAACAGTCAGAGCAATGAAAACAGTTCTACGATCACTCTCTGTGGAAAAACAAAGAAGAGTCGTAACTAGATGCGCAAAAACAATTCAAGTCAAGTCAACTACCTTCAAAGAACTAACACAGGTATACTTTGTAATAGTGCTTAAAATACTAAAAGCTGTTGTGTTTTCTATGTATCTTGCCTCATATATGGAGGAAAAGGTACTCAGTAGCTGGCAAATTCTTGTCTCCGCTTTATGATGCCAATAAAATACTGGCATATTGAATATTAAAAAGTGTCACTCACATTTTTTGTCATGCAAAGGCTATGACTAATAAGGAGCCAATTAACACAGAAAACACAGAAAATATTTATTAGCAGAAAGCACATCTTTCAAGACTTGCTATGTCCACTTTGAATTATATAAACTACCCAAAAACGCTTTAGATTTCTAAAAAAGCTCCTCTTTACCACCACCACAAATATTAGCGGTATATAACATCATAAACTGCAAGACTTGTAAACTACTAAGGCCTTAAAACCATTGAACTCTCAGTAACTGACACAGCATGTAATGAGTATCTGAAGGACACTAATTGCTGCCGCATGCACCAGCTCTGCTGCACTAATCAACTTGTTTAGCATAGGAAAGTCTGATACAGCAGTCATTCCAATTTACAGATACTAGGCAGAAAAAAAATGCTATGAAGCAGCTAACAGTTGTGATTGAGAAAGACTAATGTTTGGACCAGTGTTCAAGCCTAAAGATATTGCCTATGCACTTGCATTTATTTCCCTTCTAGCTTAAAAGTAAACAGAAAGTTGTTCCGAGTCAATTAAAAATAATCTGCGTATGGTTACACACCAAAAAGAGAGCATGTGCTTCTTCTTGAAATGCCTGTTACGCTTTCATATACATAGGAAATGGAAGAAGGAATTGATTTTTAAATCCTGTTAGATCTTGTGATACCAACACCTAGCTTTTACTTAAGAGGACACTCAAGACATTTCAAGTGTTTTCCATTTAAAGAGGAGACAAAGGTGACAGTGGAACTCCCTCACATTTAAGTGCTGTATTCTGACATTAGCAAGAGCAGTGTGAATGCAAAGAATTTCAGGCCCACCAGATTCAAAGCACCTCCAGTATTTTCAATAGTGTTTAAGCCTGTGTGATAAGGAAGAGGGAATGTAGGAGTTAACCTTTAAAACTTAACCTGTGATGTGCTACCAAGCCCGTGTCTGTGGAGAACATGAAACAATGGCTCTAACAGAGCTATGAAGTGGACTATTTATCTCAACAGGGCAGTATTTCTGCAGCCGGATAATTATCTTTTAAAAGTCAACATTTTATTCCTTAATGACTACAGAAATATCTTCATCTTCTGAATGTTAGAAGAATTGATCAGTTTAGTAGATACCGTATTTTTTTTAGACTGCAAAAAAGAAACCCTCACAACCATTATAAAAGAGGATGATAAACTTTATTTACTCCAAAATGTTGTTTTTCCTGTGATGCTCATTTTGTGTAATTAAATTCTTAATTTTTGCTCTAAYTTCACCATTGCTAGCCATTTTCTTAGCYGATACCCCCCACTCACCTTGCCTTGCTTACTTACAGTAACAGTTGCCAGCAATCTCTACGTTAAGACCTATGAGTTTCAACCACTAACCAGCTTAAGAACATGAATATGTACATGCTGCTCTAATTCCTGCTCTTTAGCAGTCTAATGCAATGTCAAACATAGAAAATTATAGTATTATAATCCTATTAGGAAGTTAGTCTTGATTAACTATGCCAAGAAAGGAAGACTTGCAACTACAGTTACTTACACACTTCTCCAGCAATTCTACCAGTTTAAAGCAGCTCACTCTCAGTCCAGCTGGGCACCTCAACCTCTGTCCTGCTACTGCTTTGTCATAGGACAGTGATTGGTGCAACCTTGAAACGAACCGGGATGGTTTTCCTTTCTTTTCCTTTATTTCATAGATTAATCAATCCCCAATCTGATTTAGAGCGCTGGTCTACACAAAGAACTTATTCTGGAAGGGGGATACAGTGTGTATSCCCTTTGTGGATGTTAAAACATACACCTACTCCAGAATACCTTCCCCCATGAATATGTTTATTTTGGAATAAGCATGTCTACACAGGGAAAATTCCAGAGTAGCTATTGTGGAACACTTTATTCTAAACTAGCATCTGAAGAATTTCCCAAGTAGACAGTATCTTAATAGAAGGTACTCAGAGTGCATTGCATGCAGGAAGATGGATGCAAAGATACCCCACAGCCCTTGTATGACATATATCGGAACACGGACTCAAAAGCATACCCCCAAAACAGGGACTATCTAACAAGGAGCTGGGAAAAAAAAAAAAAAAATCTGCTATTGTACAAGTCTCCTGCCATTTTCCACTTCATTATTTCATCTATTTGTTCCTGTTAACAGACTTCAAAGGATAGYCTTACACAAACAAGTAACACTCACCTGATATGTGAGTTTTTCCTTGCCAAGCAAAGTATATATAGAGGTTTCCAAAAAACAGGCTGAAAACAAAAAGAAAGGACAACACAGGTGAACAGCACTTTCTATGGTAAGATTAAAGTTGCAGCATCATGGTAATGCTACTCTATGCAAAAATAGTATTGTGCAACTGCAAAAAAAAATACAAAAATCAGTCACATTCCCCATGCGAACTGCTTACTCTATACACTTATTTTAAATACAGTAGAGGATTCTTCCACATAATGCTGGCTATTCATTTTGGGGGAATCAAAACACTAGAAGGTGGCAAAACAGGGATATCAGCTTCTAAATTGCCTCTGTCACTAATTTTGGAACTGAATAGTTCAGAAAGCTGCCTTTAATCTACAGAGATCGTTTTGTAATGATTCCTTAAGAGAGTCTTTTGTCTTGCCTGAAGTATTGTCCCCGCAGTGCTATCTCGTTTGTTAATGGCTTAAGGGAAATTCTGTGCATCTACCTATAGCTCCCTAAAATATGGTAGCTGTGAATTAGCAGTGATTCAGAACAGAATTAAGTTACCTCATGTAAAACAATGCATTTTACTCATTCTAAAATACATGATTAGTTGAGCTGGTGGAAATAGCATTTCAGTATATTATCAGAGTAGCAAATTCCTGCATCTGAAACTTAAGGAAAAAGGAGAATTGCCCCACTGGTTCAGATCAACGGAGCATCAACTCAGTATTTTGTCTCCAACAACAGCATTAGGGCATGCCATTTAGGGCAAGTTCATGGGTATAGCCACTTTCTGCCATTCATTCCCCTCATTATCTCCCAATACCCAGAATTTCTGTATTAGGGGTTGGAAAAGATATAGGCCTGCCTAGTCCTTTTAGGAACCATTTAAGGACCTGTTGCCAATTAATTGGTTTAATCCCCTTTTGAACTTGCTGACTCTTTCCAACTCCACAACCTCCTGTGACAGCAATTTCCAGAAGCTGACTACCCACTGTGTAAAGATATACTTTCTTTTATCTATTGCAAACCAATCTTCTACTGGCTTCACCAAGTGCCCCAAGTTCCAGTACAGCAACGTTTGGTGAGCAACAGCTCTACCCATCTGCTGCCTTCAGGATTTGGTAATCCATGAGTATAATCCTCCTCGAGCTTCTTTTCTTCAAACTGAAGAGTCCCAGCCTTTTTAGTCTCTCAAGGCAGCAGCTCCATCTTCTTGTGCATTTTAATCGCTTTTCCTTAACTTCATTATGTTCTTCTTGAGATGCAGAAACCATATGTGCACACAATACTCAAGAGCACACTAAGGTTTCATATGCAACATGGCATCCTGTTATTCTCAGTGCCCTTCTTAAGGCCCAACATTTTGTTGGCTTTTTTCATTATTAGCACATTAAGCCAATGATTCCAGAAAACCATCAACAATGACTCCAAGATCTCTTTCCTGAGTGCTGACTGCTCCAAGTTCGGTGACTTCAGTTCAAATTATCAGAGAGCAGCAAGGGCCAGTTGCTCTCTAAGGAACAGGGAGCCAAGCATGGGCAAGCAGGGCAGACCCAGAGATCATAGCCAGGCTCAACCAAGAGTCCAGATCATCAGGCAAGGTTGTGGCAATGAAGCAGGTCCAAAGTCAAGCCAGGAAGTCACTTCATGGGTCAAAACTGTTCACTGTCCTGGATCTACAGGGTCAACAGCCAAGCACAGGCATGGCTGAAGCTTAGCTAGACACCAGTACTCCTCCAGCACAGCTCTAGAAGAACTGAAGGCCCAGGGCTGAGCTTAAATGGAGCTCCTGGGCCCCAGAGGGTGTGCTGGAGGCCCCAGGTGAGGCTGGTCAAGGCCATTAAGGCTTATTAGTGCACTCAGGGCCCTGACACATATTAACACAGCCCTCCATGAGCAACAAGATTTCTGTCAGATGTGAGGGATACTAAATGCTCCCATAACAGAGATGTGTCCTTTTAGCACAACAAGAGCAGAGGCCTGCAATATAATTTTTATTCCTTGCTCTATATTGCACAATAGAAATGTTGCTTCCAGCTCTCCCTTCCACTTCATTAACTGCAGTTCCAGTTTTATTTTTAAATAGTCTCCCACTTATCAAAAAGTGTAAAAAGTAAAAGATGCATATGACCGAAGAAAGATTTAACAAATAAAGCTTACCTAGACTGTAAGAGTGCCCAAAATATTCCACTGTTCCTTCCAATAGTGGTTTCATCAGAATTTACAGTCAAGCAATTTCCCTGTGCCGTCCATAGCACTGAAACAGACAAAATATATTAGTCAAGCAAAAAAAATATTTTAGAGGTATATACAAATGCAGTGAAGAACAGTGAGCAGGGTAAGAACAATGCTTACCAGCAGCTGCAATGCCAATAAAAACCGAAGCAGTGTAGAAAGCCCATGTAGAAGGCTGGATAAAAACTGCAATGTATAAGCTAGAATAGAACAGAACAGTTTATTGAATATTGATTTAAAACAGAAAATGTTCTTTAACAATTAGATATCTTACTTAGCTTCCTGTAAATCAGCCACTCCCTCCTAAGTGACCTTTGAAAATAGTTCAAGTCATATGTCAAAAAAGGTAATCTTTTTACTCCACTAAACATGTAATAATTTTTTTAAATGTAGGCATTAACCTAAGACCACAACCTGAACTCCAGTCAGCCAAGCCTGGAAATGCTGTGGAAAAAAATATGCTCCGTTTCCTGTAGGCTGGAGTATCCTGAAGTTACAGTTGTATCTACTGATACAGGTATCTAAGTATTTGTGTAAGAAGATGCCTTACTTAGACCTGTACAATTTCATGGAGAGCATGGTAGCCTTAAGTGTGAAAAAGTAAAGGAGACTTCAAAGGAGGCAGACAAAACTTCAAAAGTAGTACTTACCTATAAAATACACCACTAATAACCATGGAGAGTTGAGGTCCTACTATCGCAACTACTGAAGGTGAAATAAGATTTGATGCAGAGAATACTCCATAAATAATGGACATGCTACATAAATAAACAACAAAGATGATTAAGTACTTAAAATAAAATGCAGGGTTCAAGTGCAGCTAATTTAAGACTATTCAAACGATTCCAAAGTATCAAGTTAAATGTATGCATAGCTTAAGTAACTGCATAACTTCCATATTCAAACATTTCCTTCCTTTCTGTTGTTAATTACCTTCATCTATTGCACTTTATCTTGATATAGGAATATAGGAGTGTACAGTATTTCTTGGATCACTGAATCCAGTCCCAAACTACTGCAGGCAACCACATCTTGTAATTTATGACAGGAATTTGTCAAGCCATGACTTAACAATAGGTATTGTATTTTGTGCCCAGTATTTCTAAGGGAGAATATTCCAGACCCTCATTCATCTCTTAGTGAGGTTTTAATTTCCTGGCAAATATACCACAGAGATATTATAGACATAGTCTTGTGCCAGCTCTATTTTCAGTTTAAATTAAGACTGTAAACCCTTAAAAGCAGCAACCAAGTTTTCCTACGTGACGGATCAGTTTGGTATACAAAAAGTCTTTGTTCATGCTTGAAGTGGAAAGTGAATATTTCAGTAGTGAGTCTGGCTATGTTTTTTCACAGCTTTGAACCTTGCTTCTCTTGTCTTTCTCACTGCTCCTTTCACCTTTGTGTTGCAATCTTTCCTGCAAGCTGATCCGCACAACCTATCATACACAAGGGCACAGAGGTGCACAAAGGCAAATAACCAAGGCCTTAGTTAGCAGTTTTATTAAAAAAAATAAAAAAAATCCACTTTCTTCATCTCCTAAGATAAAAAGCTGAGAATGTGATGACTATATAGTGGGGGGTTTTTTCTTTACAAAGAAAATATGCAAAACAGATATGCAGTTCAATTAGAAACTAATAATCAGAGTAAAACTAGACTGTTTAAATATGAAAAGAACATGTTTAAAACTGTTCAAAATGTTATTAAATTGTGACGTCAGCAGAACATTACAATCTCTTGAGAGTATAAACCTACCAGATGTAATTATAACTGGCTTCACCCTGCAAGAAGCAAAGCAATGAGATCTCTGTAAATTACCTTGTATAGCCACTGCCATGAAAATCTGTGTTGTTTAAATTTGTGATAACCGTTTGCTGTGAGGAGAAAACCACATGTATTAACATGTTGGAAAGTATCTGCAGTTTTAAAACATTTGCATTAGATAAAGTCAAAATTAAAAGTTAGAACTGGTCATTAGCAGATTCTAAAAAGTACTCAAAATAATTAAAATACAACTCTCAACACCTCTGCTACAAAGGTAAGTGTTACTGGGCTACCTGTTTACTTGTATGAGAAATTTTCCAGGAGACAGACTCCAGTACTATAGTCTGACCATAACAGTGAAGACACACTATCCTCATAAAAACATAGTTATTGTTTCTCTCTCCTGTGCAATGGAAAAAGAACACTTCGCTCTAGATTCACCTTACCTCTTTTGAGCATCTAACTTAGATGCCTAGTTTTGGGGCAGTGTCACCCTATGTCCCCTCTCTACTCAGTTAAGAAAGAGGTACTTCTAGACAGGAGATTCAGACTCCTAAATGCAAGATAAATCACCCTAGGGAGATGCCTATCTCTTTCCTCTATATATAGATGGAATAAAAAGCACTGGTGGTTTATCACCTTGTGTTTTCCCTTTGTTTCACTGTACCTTGTTTATGCTTGGAGTAATGACAGATTAAGCCATGGAACTAAGATCCGATTTCCTTCACTTCAGGTGAGGAATAGATACTAAAGGTATATTTATGAAAGCATGACCCAATGAGATATTTGACAGGGAAAYACATATGTTTGAAGCAGTAAATAGTATTTTATGACTTTACTGTGATTTCATCAGAGATGTTAAGGTATTTCAAAAACCTTCTGTTTCACAAATCACCTCTCTTAAGTAGATATGCATGACTTTCCTCATCTAAAAAAGTGGAAACAAAGGCTGAAGTTTCACAATACTTTCAACATGAACTGTCAGCTTCTGCTAAGAGTTTCCATTCTCTTCCTCTTCCCATTAGTTCCCTGTTCTTTTTTTTTTCCTTGAATCAGCTTTAGTGATCATGAGACCATGTAGTTAGTTCGATAGGCTGGCAGATCTGACTGAAAGTCATTTTAATAGATACTTAGCATGACTGCATGATCACTAGGTCAAATTCAGCGAGGTGCTGAGAATTCACTGCTTAAAGGGAGGGGGGAAGGTAAAAACAGGACCACTTCTTCTAGCCGGAATCTGAAGTTGAATGGGACTAAGTAATATGAAATTGCACCTAAAATACAGAAATTGAGCAACATCTGCAAAGTCTGTAGAATTAGGAACAGAACATCTAAGATCACTGATCATGCTGTACTATGTTTTTCACAAAAACTGCTTTAAGTAATTATTTCTATAATGCAGTGAAGGACATTTATACATCTGACCCCAGAAAGGATTCTTCCTGCATGCAGAATAAGAGAAGCTGTAAGGCCTGTATGTTCAAGAAGTATTTAGACACATGACTCTCCTTCAGGCATATAACTAATATTCAAAGTAACATCAACATCTAAGTTGAAGGATCTGACCCAGGTATGTTAGTAGCAGGATTGTAACAATTTAATTAGTAAGAATGCAATCTGCTTTTAACAGTAATGTATTTTATTCCCAATTTGCTTCAGCATGCAAAGAAATACAAGATACATAAATAGTAAATTATTTATTTTAACGGAAGGTGACTTGGCAGTTCTAGCAATTGTGAAAGTCTGACTACTTGTCAGATGTTATTCTCATGCACCCTCAATGGTTAGTTTGCCAAAACAGAAAATATGACAGATTAGGAAAGACACTCTAGGAGAAACTAAGAGGCGTGGTTAATAACTACATCTTAGCCAAATATATATATAGCTACTACATAGAAAAATCAGAAATATGAAAGGTCTAGTTTAATTCAATTGTTAAATATTGCAAGTGTCAATGCAGATATTATTTTAAACTACAAACATTTGATAGGATTCTTTAACTTTCTACTTTCTAAGCAGACACAGTTACATGCGTAACTATGATATCTTAAAGAAACTAATTGCCTAAATATCCAGTTAAACACTGAACCCAAAAAAAGGAGATAAAATGTCAACGTCTTGCAAAATAAATATCCCAAGTAAAGGAACTATTAACGCTAGAGTAGGTGGAAGACAAGAAAAGAAGAGTAACTGTGATACAAATGTGACAYGTTTTGCAATTCACACCTACCGCAATATTTCCACATGTTTGGAAAGCAGTAAATATAAACATAAATGAGACTCCCAAGATAAGTATGTTGAAAAGTTTTTTTGATTCAGGAGACATTTTGTGTTTTCTTGGGAAGCTGTCAGCCTCAGTCTGGAAAAACGCTATTTCTCTTTAAAAGTTTCCTCTTAAGCTCTGGTAAAAACAAACAAAAAAAGAATAAAACAAAAAATAAAGCTTCAAAAATGATGAGCTACTTGTTAATTGTTAGGACATAATCACCAACAAATCAAAAAAATCTTATGACTACCTTAAATAATGTACAGCAAAATCTGCAAGTGCAAAAAACAAAGATAAAGGTCTGACACAAAAGGTAAGGATAAAGATACTCTCTACCTTTTCCCATGAAGTTAATAGAGCAGACTGCAGCGTATTACTTCTTCATGTCATCTCTTCCCCCTAAAAGAGGCAGTTTTCCAAATACTGAACTAGTTAATCAGCACAGGTTTTTGCCATTGTTCTGAACCAGGATGCTGGTCAAAAGCCAGTAAATCACCTGACAAAGGAAAGACGAGACACTCATACACACAAGTCATTCCATTCATGTTCGACAGGAAATAAGGAAAATTTCACAATATAGATCAGCTGACCTAGATGAAAAAGCCCTTGTGCACTATGGGAAATGCAGTTTTATGAAAGTACACTTTTTCTACTGTAAAGGATAGCAGTCTCCTAATCCTTAAAAGAAGATTTGTACTAGTTACTTAGATACTGTTCTCCATCCACTACATAATAAAATATCTGGCAAGGTAAAAAATGTCTTAGAAGTCTTCTAAGAAAATTATCTAATTAGCTTAATTCAAAAATACAAAAAGTCATTCCAAAGTGAAAAATTATTCCACCCAGGAGAAATTAAGTGTTTCAGTGTCACTAACATATATGCTCTTCTCACTGCTTCTGCCTTTTATCATTTTATTGACTCTGGAGCGGAAACAGAGTCTTTATAATCTTTCACTGCTTTGTCTCAGGAACTACTGGGTTTTAATATTTATATTTACTTTATAGTATTTAACATAATAAAGGTCAATTAAGCCTGAAGTTTAGAAAATCTCTGTTAAAATGTCAGCAAAATTATAACAGGTCACACACCTTGTACTGACTGAATGTTTGCTTCTTACTGTTATTATCTATGTATATCCTATCAGGCTTCCAAGTCAGGACTGGTGCATTCAGCAAAGTCAGCTCCACTTAACTGCAGGACAGAGATAGGGAAAGAAATCTAGAACTGATTGATGATGATGACAAATCAGCAAATTTTATTATTTGCCTTAAAGGACTTGTCCAAAATCTGCATCCCAGCTGTCATTACACATTTATTACTCCTTTTTAATTTCTGAGCTCTATTTTCTAAAAGTGTCATGGATTTTTAAACAGTATTTGATTTTTACTTGTGGAAGAAAGTCAATAAGATTCCTCAAAGGCTGCTTTACAAAGATCAGAGTATGACAGCCTTACTTTTTAATTCAAGCAAAGCTCTCCTCTTTCCATATTATGAATCTACAGTCGCAGCTCTTTAAGATCCTATTTTTACAGTTACCTTAAACTGGCATCTCCATTAAAAAAAAGTGCAAATTCCCTCTGCCTCTAGCCACTGTGCACCAGTAAGACCTGCTTTTTCCCTTGTGCTAGCACAGTGAATGAGAAAATTTTAAATCAAACCACTCTGGGGGGGGAAAAAAAGAACAATATAGTATGAAAAAATAAATCAAGTCCTAATATAGTAATTGTTTTATTTTGTAGCTGGTGTTTCTTCTTGTTTTATATCAAAGTCATTACCTATTTTTATACTTCACAGTAAAAAATATTAAACACAGAATTACAATAAGAACATGGATTTAAATCCTGGTACTGAATTTGCTTTCTCATATCAATACTGTCATTGCATTAAAAAGAAATCAGCAGTGAGTTTKTTGTTGTTGTTGACGAAGTAGTATTTTGAAAGACACGGACACAAACATCTATCCTCCTTGTAAGATGAAAACTAAATATCATAGCTTATGCCTGGGGTTTGGGCAATTTTATTCAGTGCCTGAAGACATAGCAACAGTTTTGGGGCTGGGGGAATAGCTTTCACCGAATTCCCTAGCAAAACTCAGGGAATTTGCTTGTCATCCTTGCGCAAGGGCTGTGCTAACCTTCTCCCTCGTTATAACGTTAGGGCTTGTGCTGCCAAACTAGGAACTTCCAAAGAACGCACGATGGCCGAGACGAGGTCTAACATTTCTCAGCTCGTATCATACTCTCCCAAGTAGCGACATGTTCGCTGGAAACTGCATTGTTAGCGACGTGAGGAGCGGTGGGCGCCCGAGAAGCCCACGCACTCCGCCGCCAACACCGCGCAACGGGCGCCCCTCGCAGCGCGCCCAGAAACGGGGATAAAAGGGCGCAAAATCCGCAGGGCTGAGGCTGACATCCCGGCTGGCAGGAGACGAGAAGAGCACGCGGAGCGCCCACGCCGGCCTGCCCACATGGCGGCGCGGGGTGAACACCCGGCGGCGCCCGGCGAAAATGGTATCTCCCGCTGCGGCTGCGCCCGCGGAGCGGCTCTGCACGGCTTCCCGGGACAGCTACCGCCACACGGCTCCAGCCGAGGGGCCATAAACCCCTTCCCGAACCCCGCCCGTGCCTCCCCTCGTCCACCGACCCCCTCTCCTCAGCGTCCGCCATTTTAAACCGTCACCTTCCCCCCGCCCCTTGGCACTGGAGGAGCTTCTCGTCGTTATTTTTTTTTTCCGCACCGTAAAGCTTTTCCCGCCTGTTCTCCCCCCGAAAAGACCTGCCTCAGCTTATTTCCGTTTTTTTGCCGTTTTCAGCACTCACGGTTTAAAATTTCCCCGCCTCTGCCGATTTCTTCCGGGTCATGGCGGAGCGGCCTTAACGGTCACTTTTAAAAACAGAAGAGTTATTAATTTAGAGAGGGATTTGCTATTCGTCCTCCAAGACCGCCTTCGGAAACCGCGGCCCGCAAGTTAAAAAGAGTAATAAGTATAACAAAAAAGGCCTCTAACGGCCACCGCGCGCGCGCAGAGGCCCCACTTCACGGCGCGAGCTGGCGAGTGAGCGCGCGCCAGGCGGCGCCTTCGCTTCCGGGGCGCCGGCGGCCATTTTGTGGCGTTAAGTAGGAGAGCGCGGGCGGCGCCCCGCTCATTTCCTCGCAGCAGCGGGCGGGGACAGCTGTTGCTGGCGCTTCGTCTCCTCTCCGGCCTTAGGCCGTCTCTCCCCGGACCCCGGAGGTGGGTGCCTGCCGCTCCCTTCATCCTTCCCTCCCGCTGGCGGCCTTTCCTGCCTCGCCTTCCCCTATGCCCTGTAGCTTCCCTCCTTCCTGGACTCTGCTCGGCCGCCGCTGCGGCGCCCCCTCTCYGGTGTGAGGCGCTTCGCCCTCGGGGCCGCGCCGCCTCCTGACTCGACTCCTTTCCCTCGGGTTTCTTCTCCTCAGCCGCAACCGCCCCTCGGGGGCTATTGCCCGCCATGAGCTACGGGCGCCCCCCGCCGGACGTGGAGGGCATGACGTCCCTCAAAGTGGACAACCTGACCTACCGCACGTCCCCGGACACGCTGCGGAGGGTCTTCGAGAAGTACGGCCGCGTGGGCGACGTCTACATCCCCCGGGACCGCTACACCAAGGAGAGCCGCGGCTTCGCCTTCGTCCGCTTCCACGACAAACGCGACGCCGAGGATGCCATGGACGCCATGGACGGGGCCGTGCTGGACGGCCGCGAGCTCCGCGTGCAGATGGCCCGCTATGGCCGCCCCCCGGACTCGCACCACAGCCGGCGGGGCCCGCCGCCGCGCCGCTATGGCAGCAGCGGCTACGGCCGCCGCAGCCGCAGGTGAGCGCCTGGGCGGGCGGAGGGGGGCAGCAGGGTTTCGGTGGTAAAGAGGGACGCCGGGGCAGAGCCGTGCGCCTGCACACCAGGGCCGCTCCGAGTTTGGGGTTTTTACTATTATTCTTTACGGGGAGGGTCTTATGGGTGGGGACTTTCAGTAGTAAAAGCACGTGGAGTTCCTCCGGAGCCGGAGGGTTTGGCCCTCGTGGTGGATTTAGCCCCCGGCCACTCACTCTGAACARTGGCGCCTTCTGAACACTCATTTTCTCGCCCACGTGGGCCCTGTTCCGCCCTCCCTGTCCTGAAGTCGTCGCGGGAGTCTGTTGCGCCGCCTGTGTTCAACTCTTAACACACTTCTCCTTCCTTTTCTGTGTTTTAGCCCTAGAAGACGCCGTCGCAGCCGATCTAGAAGCAGGAGCCGCTCTAGATCCCGCAGTCGCTCCCGCTACAGTCGGTCCAAGTCCCGATCTCGCACACGCTCTCGGTCTCGCTCCACCTCGAAGTCCAGGTCTGCCAGGAGATCCAAGTCAAAGTCCTCGTCCGTCTCCAGATCACGGTCCAGGTCAAGATCTCGGTCCAGATCTAGAAGTCCTCCACCTGTCTCAAAGAGGGAATCTAACTCCAGATCCAGGTCGAAGAGCCCTCCCAAGTCTCCAGAGGAAGAAGGAGCTGTATCCTCTTAGGAAAATGGTAATGTACCTTGGGAACAGCAGACATTGCATGTTACTTTATTGTAGCACTTAAGTGGGGTGTTGGGTAGTACTTAGAGTATTAATAGCCTGAACCAAGTGAATCCTAATGGGGCACGTTGTTAGCTTTTTTTTTTTTCTTTGAGCAGTGCTGTTCGGTTATTGGTTAGGGAAATTAATACCGAAGGGCTTTCTACAGAGGACATTTTCATGTTTTGTTGAGAGATTAATGGCTTGGTTTTAATAAAATATTGTATGAGACGCAACCTATTATGAAAATGATTATTTCTTACTGTATTTATCCAACATCTGCATTTTCCCCTTTAAAGCTGCGGTCTCCTGTTTGCTAAAAGAATATTGGCCAGTATTGCAGATTTTAACTGATTTGGCTGATCCTCCAGGGACCAGTTTCTGTGGGCGTGTGTTGGAGCAGGTTTGTCTTTAAATGTTAAAGATGCACTATCCTTTTATAATGGAACATCGGTTCAGTGACCATTATACTGACTGGAGGTAACTGTTTTAGAAAAGTGGCAAATTCACTGCAACAAGAAAACAATGGAAACTAGTTTTTCCTCAAGTGAAGATCTTGAAGAGGCTTCTGAGGATACACTGGGTGGGGAAAGGATAGTGTGTCTTTAACCCTTCAAACTGTTTGGTCCTGTTTTTAAAAGGAAAGGGCCTGAGTTAGCTCTGAAGTTAGATAATTGTAGCAAAATTAGTGACACTTTGTTTCTGAATGCTAATTAAAGTTTAGTTAAGTCTTTTATCAAGAAGTACTAGTTTTATATAACTTTTATATAACTTTTGTAGTTTATAGATGAACAGGCTGAATTCAAGTTAATGGAGGTTTGATCTACAGCCTGATGTTTATTCTCCGTTGTAACTAAATACTTTTACAGAATCTCACATTTGGCCTCTGAGTTAAAGCAACACGTGGGGGGAGGTGGAGCACTCTATGATATTTTGTAAAACCTAACAATATTAGGCAAAGCCAGTTGAAACACACCTAGAAGTATACCTGAAGTCATCCACAGAACAAAAGAGACGTGGTAGAAACCTGGCTGAACTTTTCTTTCTTCAAACCTAGATGCATCAGATAGAGAATCTACATAAAGGACGCCTTTGGGGGAAAAAGATCGCTTGAGTCTTCAGTCCATTGGAGAGACCCCTGGCACAAGCAACCAGCTGATGAAAAGGTTATTTTGTAACATTTTGTCTAACTTTTTACTTGTTTAAGTTGCGCCTCAAGTGGCAGATTTTACATTTTATGTGCCATTTTGTTGCTGTTATTCAAATTTCTTGTAATTTAGTGAAGTGAACGACTACCGATTTCATTATTGGCTTGGATATTTGAGGTAAAACTTCATTTTTGTTTATATAGTGCTGACTTTTATTTGAAATTAAACTGATGGTAACTTGCTGCCTCAAGTTTCATACTGAGGAAACATGCAGCCATTATATGCTGAGTAGCTAACTGTCAAAAAGTATTCTCAATTTTGTCTTCATTCCTTAAATAAAATTCTGCAAAACTTCAATTTGAAATTTACTGTAAATGCTTTTTTACTTTGAATTCAAATAGTATCTTCAAATCCAAATTGGTAGAAATCTTTTCAGGTGACAGTTGATTTTTTTTTTTGAAAGGATTGTTTTATCAGACTCAATTCTAATCTCTTCTCTTATGTATTTTTGTGCACTAGGCGCAGTTGTGTAGCAGTTGAGTAATGCTGGTTAGCTGTTAAGGTGGCGTGTTGCAGTGCAGAGTGCTTGGCTGTTTCCTGTTTTCTCCTGATTGCTCCAGTGTAACGATGCCTTGTCGTGCAGAAACAAATGGCTGTCCAGTTAATTAAAATGCCTGACAACTGCACTTCCAGTCACCCGGGCCTTGCATAAAAATAATGGAGCATACAGTGAGCACATCTAGCTGATGATATACACACCCTATTTTTTCCAGAATGGTAAATCTCACCAACATACATATACGAACTTACATATGAGAAATGTAATGTTGACAGAGAAATGGTTCATTCCTTTGTAAGTACTGATTGGTGTATCTTTTGCTTAAGACATTCTGTACTATACCCACTGTCTCTGTAGTTTAATATTAAACATTTTTCTGTGTTAACTTTTCTCAACTTAATGTCTGAGTCAGCTTATTTTTAGCTTGAAAAGATTTCTGCAATTATACTGTCAATGTTTAACTTCTATATAGTAACTGAATGCATTCTACCGCTTCTAAATATTATCCACTGGGGTTGCTTTTAAATTACTAAGGGCAAATTTACTAGTATTGTGACTAACCAAAACACTGTAAGATGAGTATTGCACACCAAACTATAAGAACAAAATTAGACAGGTCTGTTAGATGTTGTTATGGAAGATATACACTGAGCAGTACTAATTGCATTTGCTGTGCGCTTGCCCTGACTCAACAGGCTGCTGCTTGATGGTAGCTAATCTTCTAGTGATGAGGTTTTTTGAGTTGGATACTAAGTGAATTGTAACTTCAACCATCATATGTCAAGGGTTATTGTAATGCCTTGTTAACTTTATGCATGTATGTTAAATGGAAATGGAAACATCTGAATACTTAATCTGGCTTGATTGAGGATTAAAAATACTTTTCTACAAGCTGAGGAGTTTGTATGTTCCAGGACTGCATGGCTGGCAGCAGTCTATGTAGATTCCCCCTTTAAAAAAAGGGGGGGGGGAGGGTTGGCTTTTGTATATGAATCTTCAGGAAAGAGTTTCAGTCCTGGGAAACAGATCTGAAAGGGTTGTTTTTATCCTGAATGAGTGTAGTTAAAATTCACAACTGAACTATGGAGAAAAGGGTAAGTTGGACCTAGTGGATTGTAAAGCTGTTAAGCTATGTTGTGTGGTGGTTTACATAATGGAATTGAGTCCTCAAACTATTAAGTTGTCTTTGGGAAGGACAAATTTCTCAAAAGCCATAGTTGAAGACTTGAACAGCTTTATTTTTACAATGCACGTTTAAAAAAAAAATAAATACATACTGCTAAAGGTTTCTGCTTCCCAAGAAATATGCATGAGGTTTGCTGCAAATTAGACTGTTTCCTGCAGATCCATGCTACAGTATCATCTTGTATTGGAACCAACAAGTGGAATAAACTTAAGTACCATCAGATCTTGCTAGTGAGATGATCATCATTTCAATTGTATGTCTTCCTGGTAAAGAAGAGCTGGCCAAGTGCTCTTTATCTGCATTAAATGACTGTAGTGGAACATGGGTGTTCTTCAGTTTCCATTTGCAGAGCAAAGCTTCAATAGACCAGTCAGCACTGCGGGGAAGAAATGTCAGATGGGTGAAAAATGTAATCCAAGCTTGTAACTTCTGCGCTAATGATAGGAGACACTGTCAGCAAACTTAACTGCAGCTGTTCATATAATTGAGTTTGTAATGGTTTCCCAGTCAACAGTAGAATTAATCTGTAATGGTTCTTAAATATTTTTAATTTAGCAGCTTTTGTCTGATATTCCTAGGATTTATGGGCTAATACCAGCCTAAGTCAGAATCTGTCCTTTGGAATCAGTGTGGTGATGGTGCCTCTGAGAAGTTAGCATTGCTTAATAAACAGGTAAAGGAGCTGAGACATGGCTGCAGTATTCTTGGGACAAAACTAAA
Source organism: Apteryx rowi (assembly GCF_003343035.1). Lineage (NCBI taxonomy): Eukaryota > Metazoa > Chordata > Aves > Apterygiformes > Apterygidae > Apteryx > Apteryx rowi. The sequence continues at coordinate 36,276 of NW_020451160.1, forward strand.
CTTGCTCAAGCTGGGTCATGCTTTCCTCATACTGTAGTTAGTAAATGGAGCTGTGATGCTGAAGATCTTGGGTGTTAATGATTTTAACAAGATTTAAGACTTAAATAGGCAAAGAGTTTACCTTCGGACCTGATATGTAGTCCAGAACTGAGCATGTGGATTCTTTTCCATTAAGAAGTAAACTGTAGTTAAAATATCTTCAAAATCTGCATAGTTGGGGAAGATTAAACAAAGTTTTGGTTAGTCTCTGGATTCTAGACATGGTTAAATATGCCCTCATCTGTGCAGGAGACCTGAGAACCATGGCCTTAATCAGTTTGGCATCTACTCCATTTTCTATTGACTTGTTTTCCTGTGGTATTTATAGGATATCTTAATATTAGAATTACCTTAAGAAGTAGTTCAATGATGCATAGTTTTACTACCAGAAAAACTGCCATCTCATCTTTGACATAGTTCCCAGTACTACTAAAGTTGGACTCCTTGAAAATTTAAGTCCTTGCTATTTTTATTAAGTTACTTGAGAGTATTAGTGTACCTTTTGGTTCAAAAAAGACATCAGATCCTAAAATGATGTCTACAGGAGCAAGAGAGAGCAACTCTGGAGATACCCGGCCCCAAGTGAGACCTATAACAGGTACATCAGGCAGGTCATTCAGCAAACAGCTTTTTCGACAGTTCTCCAAGCACTGAGGTAGCTCTTCGCTATCCGATAATATAACTTCAGCACCGCACTTTGCAGCTACTAAGCCAGGTAGGCTGACGCCTGCTCCAATCTGAAATTGCAAAAGAAAGCAATGTGATGCAGATTAAAGGGTTAATGCATTGATGTGTTGCATATTTGATCTTTGAAGCTGCTTATAACATTGTAATTTGGCTGAAGCCGGGGGGTAAGGGAAAATTTGCCCTAGAGTTGAATGGGAACAGGAAACCCAAAATAGAAGTAGTTACTCAGGAGAAGGGGCTGGCTTGCAAATACTGAAGTGTTTTAACCCGCTGTGAAGGGGGTGGGAGGAGGGCTGCTTTATCACTTGGGGACTCTGTTTTGTACAGGAGAAAGCGCTGCGCTGTTAGTTACCTCCAAAACTCTCTTGCCGCGTAGCGTCGTCCGGTGAAACCACACATACTGAGCGAGCACCACGGCGCAGGGCCACACGTACAAGCCGTACTGGGAGTCCAGCACCTGCAACACGCACCGGCGGGTGACAGGGCAGAGCCCTCGCCCGGGCCCGCCCCGCGCTGCCGACACGCGATTTCACCCCATTTCCCTCGGTTTTATTCCCATTTT
>NW_020451160.1:37788-41902 GCF_003343035.1 Apteryx rowi
GCCGCCGCCGCGCCGCCGCGGGCCAATAGCAGGCAGCCACGTACTGCACCAGGCCGCGCGGGCCAATCGGTGCCTTCTCCCGGGGCGACGTCACGGCGGAGCGCCCGGCCCTGCCCCGGGAGCTCGTGGCGGTGAGGGGCGGTGGCGAAGGGCAGGTGGCGGCCTGCCCAGACCCTGCCGCTTTGCCGGAGCGGCTGCCGCCGAGTGTCGAGCTTAGCCCGAATCAGGCCTAAAATCGAGCTCCCGCTCCCCTGGTCACGCGGGACTTGTCGGGGCCTGCTCGGGCTGCGGCCGGACAGGAGCAGGCTGGTTAGTAACAGCGTAACAGGCCGCTCTGGAGCACTTGCAGAGGGCTGTGACCGGGCCCGTGAAGAACGGCAGCGCGGGGGCCCGCGCCGGTGTGTGCGGCGGGAGCTGCCCTGGCACTGCGGGCTTTGCCCGGGCCAGGGGGCGGCTCTGCTTCGAGTTCCCCGATTTCATCAAACCAGAGCTTCACGATGCGGGACCGCTACCAGAGCGGGCTCAGGATGCTCAAGGAAGTCGCGGTGGGGAACAGCACGATGGCGCAGCCCAGGCCGAGGGGAGAGCCCCCCGCAGCCACGCGGGAACGGTCGCCCTCGCTGCCTGACCCTGCGCCCCATCAGTTACACGGCAACGTGCCCGTCGCGACTGTGGGCGGGCAGCCCCGTTGGCGCCAGGGGAGCGGAGGGCACCTAGCGAGGGAGAGCGAGCCCAGCAGGGGGAGGGGAGGGCAGAAGCAGCACAGGGCTCAACGCTGAAGTCACGCCCGTGACACGGCGGCGGCGCGGGCACCGAGGCAGCATGGCCAAGGGCAGCCGGCGCGGCCCCGCTCCCTTCCGCCCCCACGCAACCGCCCTTCCCAACATGGCGGCCCGCACGCGCCGCTTCCGCGCTTTGGCCAATCAGCGCCGGAGGGCCGTGCAAGCGTGGCGGAAGACGGCGGCGCGGCGAGCCAATGGGAGGGCGGCGGGGGCGGGGCCGCGGCGACAGCGGCGGCAAGGGGGGTGAAATTTCTCGAAGGTGCGGCGGCCGGGTCGAGCCGGGCCGGGCCGGGCGATGAGCCCCAGCGTCCCGCTGCCAGGCCTGGGGCCGCCCGGGCCCCGTGGGGCTGGGGGCCGGGGTGGGCTGCGGGGGGGGGACCGCGGCGAAGCCACCAGCCCGGCTCCGGTGCCAGGCCTGGCACGGCGCCCCGGAGCCAGACGCAGCCGAGAAGTGAGAACACATTTGCTGGCTGCTCGCGGCTCCCGAGCCGGCTGCCGGGGGTAATTTTCTCCAGATGTCCCCACGCTTCCTCTCCCGCGGCACAGCGGGCTCCCCCCGGCCCCGGCAAGGCCCAGCGCCCGGCCGGCGGGGTCCCCAGCCCTCGCGGGCACGGGGCAGGCTCTGCAGGCGCGGGCGCCCCGGCGCTGAGCCCCCACRCACCTCGCTTCACGTGTGGCCGCATGCTTCCCAGCGCAGGGTCAGCGCGCGCACGCGACGAGCGTGAGCTGCTTTGCAGGGGCGCGAGGCAGGGGGAGACCRGGCTGCTCCGCAGCACCCAGCCCCCGGGGAGAGCCGTCCCCTCGCCCCGATCCGGCCCTCGCTGTTGCAGAGCGGGAATCGCCTCGCCCGTGCCCAGCCACGCCGGGGGGCCGGGATGCGGCCAGCGCCGGAGCCGTCCCTGCAGCCCAGCCAGGTCCGTCACGGCGCCGGGGCATCCGCCGGCGAGCGGGGACACGGCGGGGGAGACGACGCGGCGGAAAACGCGGGCTTAATTACAGGCTGCACGAAGCCACGGGCGCACGGCTGCCGCGGCTCCCGCCCGAGCGGGGAGCGTGCACGGCGCGCGGCACCCGGCCCGCTTCGGGTGCAAAAAAAGGGAGAACGGGGGCAAAGCCGCCCCCGCTCCATCCCTGCGGCCCCGCGGCTCCTGGCAGCGTGCACGGCCCCGAGCCGGGCAAGCTCGGAGCGAAGCGCGGTGCCGGGTGCTCCCCTGCTCCGTTGCCGCCGGGAAGCGAGGGGAGGGCAGCGCCGGCGGGGGGGATGGGCACGCCGGGGTCCCCGGCTGGGGGGAGCGCCGGGCCCCCGGGGATTACCCCTCCCCGCGCYGCCGTGCCGTGCAAAATAGGTCACGCCGCGCTGCCGAGGACGGCGCTGGCGGAGATCGCGTTAACCCCCGCGGCGCCGGCACGGGGGTCCGGCCCGCCGGGCGCTGCCGAGGACGGGGCGGCCCCGGGTCCCCCGTCCCCGCTGCACCCCGACGTCCCCAACGGCGAGAGCCCCCGGTGGCCGCCGCCGCGCTGCCCGCCCCGTCCGAGCCCTGGCAGCGCCGCGGGTACTCACRTAGTCGTGAAACGCCTTGGCCTCGCTGGAGTGCTCACACGTTTCCCGGCGGTCGGGAGCGGCGCAGTACAGGTCCCAGAAGACGCTGCGGGGAGAAGGAGTCCGTCACGGGGGCAGATCCCCRCTCCCCATCCGCACCGCCACGCGACCCCTCGCTGGCAAATCCGCCCCGCGGCCCCGGGAGCCGGGCGGCGGCTGAGCCCTGCCACGCTCATGTCACTTGTGCCGGTGCAGCGGTGAGCGCGGGCTCCCCGCGGGAGCCGGTACCCAGCCCGCGCGCTTGGGGGGGGCCTCGGCCGACACGTCCCGGCGAGCGTCGGGACCCTTCCCCGGCTGCAATCCGGGCCTCCCGCCGCTGCCGGCTCCCGCCTGGCCCCGCGGCTCCACCGCAGAGTGTTTTCCCTGGAAACCGTTGCTACGAACATCAGCTGGAGCCCCAGCGCAAATTCCTGGGACTTGACATCAGGCTGCAGCATCCCGGAGCGGGGGGGAGGCCGGGCCGGGCCGGGCCGGGCCGGGAGGGCCCCCATGCCCGTGCCCCCACCCCGGGACCGGCCCTGGAACCACGATCCCGGGGGGTTTACGGGGACGGAGGAGCCGTGGGGCAGAGCCGGGGCAACGCGGGGAGACGCCGGTCCCGCACGCTCCGCATCGTGGCGCAGTGCCCCGCCGTGCCCATCGCCCCGGCATCGGGGCGCGGGCGGCGGTGGCACGGCGAGGGCAAGGCGCCGCGCGGCGCCGGCAGCCGGAGGGTTAACGGGCTGCAAACCGCCCCCCAGCGCCCGGCCCCCCCTCCCCGCCGCTCCCGATATAAATCACCAGCTAAGAGTTCATTGGAAACGGCCAAACACGCAGGCGGCGGAGCGGGCGGGCGGGCGAAGCGGCGGCTCCTCGGGGAGCGGGGCTGGCTCCCAGCCGCCGGCACCCGTGCCCAGGGCGGCACCGGCATCGCCCGGGGCCGGGAGCACCGGCTGCACCCCGGGGCGCCCGGCTGGGGTCTGCGCCCGCGGCCGGGTCCCTCCTGCACGGCTGGGTGCCGAGCACGGCGCGAGCCCCCGCGACGGCTCGGCTCGGCTCAGCGCGTGCGGGACGGAGGGGACGGGGGCGCAAAGGTCCGAATCTCTTGGCCGGGGAGAGCCCCAGGACCGGGACAGCCCCACCGGCTCCCGGCTCCTTCCCAAGCCCCCCCCAGGAGCCTCATTTCAACCCCGAGCGGATAATCCGTGGCTGGAGGCCGCCGGCTAAGGGGACAGTTTTTGGGGCGGCATCGTGCAAAGGGGGCGGCATCATGCCAAGCCGCTGCGGAAGCTTCCCGCGCCCTTCGGGAGAGGGGACACGGGCCGTGCCGGGCTCACGCACCCGCGGTCCCCTCTCCGCACCGGTGACGGTCGCAGGGCCAGGACCGCGGCGCGCGGCGGGACGCAGCCCCATTCCCGCGGGATGCTGCAAGGCGACGCCGGCGGCCGGGCCAGGCCATGGGAGCAGCCGTAGGGCTCGGCATCCTCCCCACGCCGGGAAGGCGCGCGGGGCCCCGCCGCCGGCGAGGAGGCTCCGTCTCCGCGGCTCGGAGCCGGCCCCGCGCTCGGGGGCGAGACGGGAGGATTTACAACCCCCGGGGGAGGCCGGAGCCGGGCGCAGGCTCCTCGCAGCTACTTCGCCGCGGGGCTGCGGACGGGGCCGGTTTCGGCGCGGGCGCAGCGGCAGCGGCGTTGGCACGGGCCCCGCTCGCAGCCCCGTCCCCGGGAGGCCCGCGGGTGGAGGTGGAAACCCC
>NW_020451160.1:47497-66795 GCF_003343035.1 Apteryx rowi
ATTGGGGGGACTGAGGGGAGTGGTGGGGGGTTATGGGACTGAGGGGAAGGGGGCGGCCTGTGGGGGCAGCTGGGGAGGCTGAGGGGAAGGGAGGACTGAGGGGAATGGGGGGGGCCTGTACAAAATGGGGAGGCTGTGGAGAATGAGGGGGCTGAAGGGAATGGGAGCCATGTGGAGAAGGGGGGCTGTGTGAAATGGGGAGGCTGAGAGGGATGGGGGTGGGGGACCGGGGGCTGGCTGATGGGAATGAGGGAAGCGCCTGTTCTTGAGGCGYGTTTTGCCCCAGAGCTGCTGGGGCTCCCCAGGGGTGGGGACTGTCAGGAATAGCCGTCTGGGTCCGTTCAGGGTGGGAGCACCCATGTAACTCCAGGGCAGCTCCCAGGTCCCCCTTCCTTAGGGTATCAGGGGTGGGGGGGGAGCAGTGAGTGCTCCYTGCCCCGGGGAGAGGAGTGAAACGCAGCATCGCAGGGAAAGTGTCAGCTGAAAGGGCAGAGGTGCCCTCTCCGCCTGGGTAATTACCTCGGCAGGGAGAAGTGCCAAGCAGAACTTCAGCCTGCTGATGTAACTGATGTGTGTAAAGAGCTGGGCATGAGAAATGGGACTGCGGTCTTGGGGAAGCTTAAAATAACACATAGGCAGCTTAATACTCGCGTGGTCCTTGGAACAAAGTATGAGCGTGAAGTGCATRTTTAGGGAGCGCAGCGCTGGGAAGTTAATCTGTCTTAATAGCTGCTGTTTTGTATTTGTCTCTTGCTTTCACAGGATAACGTAGAAAGGGCAGATGCACTCCAGTTAACAGTGGAAGAATTTGTTGAGCGTTACGAGAAACCTTACAAGCCTGTAGTCTTGCTGAATGCTCAGGTGGGCTGGTCTGCCCAAGAGAAGTGGACTCTGGAACGTCTCAAACGCAAGTATAGGAACCAGAAGTTCAAATGTGGTGAGGACAATGATGGTTATTCTGTGAAGATGAAGATGAAATACTACATAGAGTACATGGAGACCACACGTGATGACAGCCCCCTCTACATCTTTGACAGCAGTTACGGAGAGCATCCCAAGCGTAGGAAACTCCTGGAGGACTACAAAGTGCCCAAATTCTTCACTGATGATCTATTTCAGTATGCAGGAGAGAAACGAAGGCCACCTTACAGGTATAGTACTGTGAGAGCAAGATAAAACTAGTTTTATTTTTCCATCTCATTAGYTATTCCTCAACAGACATAATTAATTTATATAAAACAAAGCAGTAGCTTTACATCTGCTATTTTAAGATGAGCCTGCATCAGTAACCTGGAAGGAGGGAGATGTAGTTTTGTGTATCACAGTTTCTGGTTCTGCTACCAATAGTGCTACAAGTTCATTACATCACTTTTTTTTTTTTTTTTAATGGTCAAGACAGTTTGCCTCGCTTCTTAGCTTAAAAGAATTGACTCGTTACTGAAAGTTGTGAAGATTAATTTCTTGATGTGTGTGAAGTGCCTTATGGTTCTCAAATTTCTAAGCATCTCAAGCCTACTTCGTGGGTTTTGCCCCAGTTGCTTATGTGCAGTGTGGGATTTTGTTTAATTATGAGTCAGTCCTTTTAAGGTAAAGATCTTAAGATTATGTATGAAGCGTGGAGACAAGTTTCTAGCTCCCCTTCAGATGGTGTTGAGGGAGGACAGTATTTATTTTGCATTTACATAATCTTTTCCACCCTTTTTCAGCATCTAGTTGAAACGACGAAACATCTAGTTGAAAAGAGGATTGAAATGACACTTAATTCCTGAAACCAAATGCAATTACCTTGTATTCAGGCTGCTGGATACAAAAATGATATTTATCTATGTTAATATTATTCTTCATAACAGTATGAGCATTAGCTGAATGTTTCCCAAGTAATTAGAGGCTTTACATACATGTTCTAATTGACGGAGGATGGCTTGCCCTTTGAATGGCATGGGGCGGTGAGGTTGTTTGTGGTGGCAGTGTTGTTCTGTTCTAATCAAATAGAACAAGCGATGAACACAGTGGTATTCTGCTTCTCCTCCCTGCACTCTGTCATGTGTCTAGTCCAGCTGTAAGTTTTCAGGAATGAAGTGTGAAAACGATTTCTTTCTAAGATCACTGAAACTGGTATTTTTGCAATGCTGTAACAGGAACATTTTCATCTTTCGCTTCAAAGAAAGAGCATACAATGCTGCGATCAAACACCAAAGTGTACTAGGTGTAGTCTCTGTTAGAAACTGGTTACATTTGGGAAATGGGTAATCATTTATCAAAGTTCTAGATAAACTAGATAATCTGGCTGTGACTCACTTATATCAATMTCTTTTTCCCCCACCCCTTCCCCACCCACATGCGCATGCTGAGCTCCTTGCTGGTGATCTTGGTATCCACAGAATTCTTACAGATGTGTTTTGGGGTTTTTTTTTTTTTTTTTTGAAAGCGTGGTTTTGTTTGAGGCTGTTACTGTTTTTGAGGGATGCAAAAGAGCGCACTGATGCCTCTTTGGGTTATGGGCTTCATCTAGGTACAGGAACAGATGAAAAATATATAGCAGTTAATAGCATAACTGGAAATTTAACAGAACATGGTGCTTTCTAGTCATATGATCAGAATATGCACTATACAGATGGACTCCTGCATTGAGAGATGTGGTGGTGTATAGATCTTAAAATAAGAACTCTGGCTGCTTTAAGCATCTTGTCTTTTAAAATAATGGCTTCCAAAAGTTACTGCCTTTTACTGAAATGACTGTGGGGTTTTTCATTCAATTGTTTGGGGGGGGGGTTGTTTAAAAAAAAAAAAAAAAGCATGACAGGGTATTGCATTTCTAACAGTAAATCTGAAAACTTGAGGCAAACTGGGTTATGTTCATTATAAACGCCTGGGGGAGGATAGTGGTAAATTATAGTTTTGCTAAATAAGGATTTAAAATCTTCCTGTATGCGTAGATTCAGATTATAGTCAGAAAAGCAGTATTGAACAGTGCATCTCTTCCTTTACTAGATAGGCCTCCACATGTTCAATTTCTTATAACTTTTATTAATAAAACAGTTTCATTCTGCTGCTAGTGGTTTAATTAGTTTTCCAAGGCTAATATGAATCTAAGGATTGAACTGACAATAGAATGGACAAATACCTGCTTGCTTATGTTTTTATGGCTCCTWTGTGAAGCAGGAAGAGCACAGCTTGAAAACCAAACTTATGGTGCTATAATCAGTGCTAGCAAATTACACCTGCAAACTGCTTAACTTACTCCTGCATGGGAGGGGGGAGATAGTCAGGTAACACTCAGCAGAAGGAGTTCAGAGGCTCAAAAAATACTGAACATCACAAAACTATCTGCCACACAATGGAAGGGTCTTTTGGGAAGAAGACTCAAATTTGTAGTGCTTTAGTTTCTATCTTCTTTGCTGCCCACTAAAGAATTACTGCCTTTTTTTCCTCTTGACATCTGGTAATATGTCACCTTGCTTACGCTGTTTTATCTGGTATGGTAGATCTTATTCTTCTGTTTCAGAGAGAAAGAGCAGTTGAAGGTGCTGTTACTTTTAAATGCCTATAGCAGATAAAGTTCTCTATAGGRAGAAATGGCCTTTGGAAATGGGGAATGAAAATACATACGGCAAATTCTGACTGGCCATTGGAATGTAAGCCATAACTAGTTAACCGTTCCAGTGAAAAGGCTGTTGTAAATGAACAGAAGGCACAGAGGGCGGCAGGGGTTGCGTAACTTTGTTCTATTCCTTATTTGTGTCGCCTTTTGTTCCTCATTGTTCTGCCGTTCTCATGCCATTTATGAGTAGCAAATTTTAGAAAAACATAGGATTAGGAAGAACCTCCTGCGTCATAAGACTCCTACTGCAGGCAATTATGACTTAACCACCTTCATAAAGATTTCTAATAAAATGAGGTGGAGACTTGAAATCGGTATATATTCTATTGGAGAACTGTTTATATTTCATAGCTGTACTTTGTTTTAAGAAGTCATCTTCAGTTTCTTGGCCCAGAGTGCTTCCTGTCACAATTCATGTTGATTTTTAGGTTAAAACTGTTGTATTTTTTGCTGTAGTATTAATATAGCAATCTTTTTTGATGCAATTTTGCTTCCAACTCTTTCTAGAATGCAAATGAAGAGACTGTAATTATATTGCTTCCCTTGGTTTCTAACTATATTTGAAATTAACAGCTGTAAATATCTGTCTAATATGAAAGAAAGGTATTGGAGAAGGTAGCTATGTGCTTGCAATATGACTAAAGAATTTTTTTCCCCATGTGCAGATGGTTTGTGATGGGCCCACCTCGTTCTGGAACAGGAATCCACATTGATCCCTTGGGAACTAGTGCTTGGAATGCCTTAGTCCAGGGACATAAGCGTTGGTGCCTGTTCCCCACCAGCACTCCCAGAGAGCTGATCAAAGTGACCCGAGAAGAGGGAGGGAACCAACAGGATGAGGCTATCACTTGGTTCAATGTCATATATCCTAGGACACAACTACCCACCTGGCCCCCTGAATTCAAACCCCTGGAAATCTTACAGAAACCAGGCGAGACAGTCTTTGTGCCGGGTACGTATGACTCTCTCCAGTAAGGAAATCTGGGAGAGAAAAGCATATTTTTACATATGTGCAGTAGAAATGAAGGAAATAGTGCAGCCTGTTTATATGACTCATCTCGTAGAAAACAAATTACTGAGCTGTTCAAAAAGGCTACGTATTGTGAGGCCATCTTTGAGATTGTTCCGCTACTTTCTGAATGCCCTGAAACATAGAAGGCCAGTAGCATAGGATTGCGTGCAGTACAGGTGTCAAAACAGAACTTGAGATGCAGTAAACGAGTCCAGAAATGTGATCGTGAGCAAAATTATGGTAGTAGGAAAACACTAAGGCATAAAAGAACAGAAGCGTTTGAATACTGGTAACTCTTACGCAAGTTTTTGAGGTTATATGCAGCGTAGCAAATTCACGAGTGGATTTTATACTTAGTAGTCTGATTGCCTATGACTTTTTTTCTTGACTGTGGGAAAAGAACTACTTAAAGGCACTGACACATTCCACCTACTTCCCTGTGACTATGCCTAATCTTGCATTTGAAATCAGAAGCCTAAGAGAATAGTATCCTTATCAGATCTTAGAAGGGCTGCATATTGTGTGCCCGCTATAACTGGGAGGTGGGGGTGGCTAGTGGATAAAGTGGGCGAGTTCAGTGCCTGAATTCTAACCTCTAGATCTTGCATCATTTTTGTGCAACATGGCATATYGCTTCTTTCCACTTGGCTTGTCTCTGAAATACAGATGACTTCATGTTTGAAAAGTGCCTTGTGATTGTCTTGGCACTTATTAGTGACTCTTCAGTACCTTCTGTTAAGATTTTGTAGCTGTCTGCTTCCATTAAACTGTTTCTTCAGTCTTTTTTATGGGGTTATTAGTGGGTTGTAAGAACATGACTGTCTGGTTTTATCCTGTGTGGGAAAACAACTTGCATCTATTTTTTAAATGAAAGGTTAGTCTCTAATCATAAGAACCTTACTAAATCAGCATGGAAAGTGCTGTCCAGCTTAACAGAGGATCTCTGTGCCGACTGGGTTACAGTGGCACTTGCTATTAAATAAGCTGTCAGTAGCCAGTGTGCTGCTGTCAAGTCAGATCTTTAGTGCACTCTGTGAGCTGGAGAATTTGGTCAGAGCATTGAGCAGCCCTCTATAACAACAGTGAATTCTAGAATGTGACTGAAGAAGAAAGATTCAACAACAAACTCACCTGGGTTTGGGAGATAAGGTCCTATTTCCACCTCTGCTGTGGACTCCGTAGCTTTGGGCAAAGCAGGATTTCTATGTTCCAGTCTGTGACAATGAAGTAATGTCATAGTTTTGCTATACTGCATTGGAAAGCTGAACACGTAGTGGTTTTGTAACAGGTGGGAAAAGTATACGTGGCTGTTCTTAAGCATGCTTTCTGCTGTGTAGCCAGGAGTGGTCATTGGTGTTGTATTTATAGGTGGCTGGTGGCACGTAGTTCTCAATCTTGACACAACCATTGCCATCACGCAAAACTTTGCCAGCTGTACCAACTTCCCTGTGGTGTGGCACAAAACAGTAAGAGGGAGGCCCAAATTATCACGGAAATGGTACAGGTAAGAGATTTAGTAACTTTCTTTTCACGTTCTCCATAAAAATCGTTGTTCATTTTTGTGCAGCGTTACTGCTCAAAGGCTAATCCTGAAATCTCGACTGTATTTAGGATCCTAAAGCAGGAACATCCTGACTTGGCAGCATTGGCTGATTCAGTTGATCTACAGGAATCTACTGGTATTGCTTCTGATAGTTCTAGTGATTCTTCCAGTTCTTCAAGTTCTAGCTCCTCAGACTCTGATTCAGAGGTAAGGTTTTTACTACAACAGGTGATCTGTACTCTGCAATTGCATTGTTTTCCCCATACCTGTGCATGGGCCAACTCTAAAAGATCCACCTCCTAATATCCATGTCTTATGGAGGAAATGAATAGAAAACAAATAAAAAGCGTATGGTGGAGGAGTCTGGTTTTGTTTGCTAAAGGCTATCTTTGTATTGCTAAGTAAATTTGACTTGTTTGATCTATGTATACATAACATGTAAATCAATCGCTAAGCCATGCTTATCTGAACTGGCTGCAAAACTGCTGTTTTATAAATGGGGAGGTGGACTAAGATACGGAACAGAGAATGTCAGTTATGACCCTGGACTTCTCTAGGTGTCCAGTTAAGATGCCTGTAATGACTTAAGCATTTCAGAAACTGCTGAGTCTGCATTCATAAAATGAGGTCTCTTTAGGAGCCAAAGTGAAAGCACCAACTGTCTTGTCCAAAATGTGCTGTAGTCACTGATGAAACTTGAATATGCCTGTCCTTAGGCTTCAATCACTTAATTTTAAATTGATTTCCTCAGTCAAATCTAAAATAGCAGATATTCTTTGAATTTTGGTTACTCAGCACTAATGTGGTACTCTTATGAGGAATTTTGTAGCACAAACACAGTTTACTAGGTTTCTCTAATTTCACTGAATTCTGAGTTTTCTCTCTTCGTACTCTAGTGTGACTCTGGCTCTGAGACAGAGGGAATGATGCATCGGAGGAAAAAGAGGCGAACATGTAGCATGATGGGTAATGGTGATACAACTTCCCAAGATGACTGTGTGAGCAAAGAGCGCAGCTCCTCCAGGTGACCCCATGGCAACTCTTTTTTTTCTTTAACGAACAAAAGACGATACAAGGCAAAGCTGGCAAAGTTGAGATAGGGTGATTCATCAGGATAGGGAGATGGAGAGCAAGATTCCCTCACAGAATGTGAAGCTATTGGCCAGTGGTGATATCCTCCCTCCATGAATTATTTTAATTGCTCCAAACTGAAAACTAAGATTTTTGGTATTTTTTAAAAAATGAGCTTTTACCTTATTTAATAAACAGTTTTATTACTTTTCTTAGTTGTCTCTTTTAATAGAGAGAGTATCTTTTTTATGGGAGAGGTGGAATGTTTTGATTGTGCTCTTCAGAGAGTACAAAAGAATAGTAAACAGCTAAACATGAGGAATGATCAGGTGAGACCTGGGTTTGGACACTGGTTGTCCAAACAGAAAACCTTCAAGTAGTGGCACAGTTTCTCTTATTTTCTCATTGCCTGGATTATTTCAATTTGGCCTCCTGTTTTATCCGTTAAAGACAAAATTTATTCAAACCCCCAGGAGTATGTAGTTATTTCAAAAAAAAAAAAAAAATCTTTTAGCCATTTGGGGTGAATGGAGGGAACACTAAGACTGCAGAACTGAGATGAGGTATTGCTTGAAATAAAATGAATGAGGAAAGAAATTCTCTGTGAACTGGCCAGGTTAAAAACTGTGAAACACTAGGAGTCTGGCAGTATACTCCATGGGGGAAACTTAGCAATTCTTTGCTAAATTAAGCATTTTTCTCCTATAGAAGAAGCTTGCTTAAGTTCTTAAGTTTATTCCTCTCAGCGTGGTTAACTGATGCTGCTATATTAGCTGCCTGTCCTCAGTAGGGTGTTGTCTAGCTCTTGGTCTGTTGGTTGCTCCAGATTTTAAATGTATACAAATACTGTGATGACCTAGTGTATGACCTGCTGAAGGTGTGTGATAGCAATTTACCTGAGGAAGTCCCGGTTACCAATAGCATGCCTGACATCCGGTGCGGGGTGCTGCCTAAAGACCTGTTTTCTCCTGTATACGTCACCGTTTATGTTGCTGTGATGTAGTGCTCTCTTGCTTTCAGGAGTTGCTCATAACTGAATACAATTGAATTAGAAGTACAGAGCACCCTTAAACACCTCCACCTTAAACAGCTGGAGAGAACTGTACTGACTGCTTGTTTTTGTCTGGAGGTTTTAACAACTTGTTATGATGTTATCAACTCGTGTTTCAGCAGCTGGTTGCAATTCCACCTTGCCTAGAACCTTTTCTTTCCAGATTTCACCATTCTTCCTCCTGTATGTTGATTGCTCCTCCTGTATGTCTTGAAGATGGGTGGGATTTCTGCTCCAGCTATATGATGGATTAGTTAATAGAAACAGTTCCGAATATGAAATCATGTCTAGCTTGTACAATTCGGTAGGAGGCATAAGCATATGATTAACCTGCATGCTGCGATCTTGTGTCATGGTGTGAAGGGAAATGCTATAGTTGTTGACAGGCAGTTGTACTTTTTTTGACAGGATTAGGGAATCTTGTGGAGGCCGCACTTACCCCTGAGAGATAACAACACCCGTCTAGAGGCAGCTGCCATTCGAAGCTCCATTAGCAGCCAGCCAGCTCTGTTCTACCCCCTTCTGCTCCTATTTCTCATGGTCCTTAAGTTTTTGTCACTTCTCTTCGATCCAAACATCTGTCTTCATTATGTACTGTCGAAGGTTGGCTCCTTACTAACTTACAGGGGAACGCCCTGACTCTACATTATTGTGCAATGCTTTGTCCCCTCTGCGCCCCCGGTGAGTGCACTAATTACCCAGCTTTGGGTAAGGACATGCCAAGTATTTAATGGCTCACGTGACTGGCAAGGAAGACAACGGTCAGCTTTTAAAGAACTCTTTTTAAAAACAGCAGGTAGATCTAGAAACCTGCCTTGCTTTGACACTGTCATATGTTTACATGTTGTCCTGTACACTTGAGGAAAGGAACACCAGCCCTCCTGGCCTATCTGAACGTCCGACGGATCTTGTACCAGAATTTCAGGAAGGGAAGATGGTATGAATGCTTCAAACACTGAAGTAACTTCAGTGGAGGTGACCACCTATCTGAAGCATCTTTTGTGGTCTTAATCTACGTGCATGCATCTAAACCAGCCTGAGCAGTTTATGAGGTGCAACACCTTGACCAGCAACAGTCCATTTACTTTTGCTCTGTGTCTAAGATGAATAGTAACGAAGATGCACTAGCACCTTGCTACAGAAAGCTTGAGGGAACAGGAGAATCTTGGAGTTTCTTGCACAGCAAAAAAACAGTCAGCAGTTGCCAGTAGTTACACTCCTTTAGGTGCAGGGGTGATGTTTATCGCTAGACAATAACTGACAGGTTCTGACTCTTATAGTAACAACGGTTGCTGGGCTTTAAATACCAAGCAGTTACAGTGCCATGGGCTTATTCAGGCCAGTGCAGTTCACACACAAATGGTTCTGTGAGGTTGTGGGTTCAGAAGTTTCCAGAACTAGTGTTGCCAATTTTAAAGGACTGGGAGAGGGGACATACTGTTGTCTTACATTTTTAAAAAATGTGATGTGATGCTTGAGTCTGTGTAGATGCATTTGAATTATGCYGGGGAAGCTCTTGTCCCTAAGGGATGTGTTGGAGCTGCTGGGTTTTTTTTAGCAGGGGCTGTGGTAGTGTCACAGAGGTTGGTCTTGCCGAAGCTGTGCTGCAAGAAGAAAATGGTCCTTTATCCTCTAGTCTGAACAGCACAGCCCGAAGCTGACTGTGTTGGGATATTTCCTTAGGTGTTCTACTGAGACTGAGGAGAGGATGTTAGATCTCATTTCAGTGTTGCTGTTTGGAAGAGGAAACTTGGAAGAGGAAGTGGCATGCATCTGCTAAACGTGCAGTAATGTCCAGGTCCTGGTCACTTAAAAAGCAGATTGGCAGCCTTAACTATGACTTTCTTACGCATGTTGGGTTTGATAGAACCCAGAATGTTGCTTGTTTGGGTTTTTCCATTTTTAACTTTTTTAACCTTGCCTTTTCCTATTTAAACACCCTCTCCCTTTTTGGAGACCAGGCCATAGCCTGTTGTACAAAGGAACCCTATTTATATTTGTCAGGATTTGTTTCTGAATATTCTGTGCTAGTTACTTCATGTAGGAACAGCACGGTGGTGGAAAAATGGAAGGAGGGAAGGCTTATTGGTATGCTCCTTAGCTGTCCAGACTCCTGAACTTCCTGGTGATAGCCAGGTGTAAATGAGCAAGCTTGCTCTGTAGACTGCTGCAAATTCTTTCACAAGACTACTTCTGTCTAAAGAAAACTTCCCAAACTTCCAGCACTTCTGGCCAAGGTTGCCTTTTTTCAGTTCAGCAGCCCAGAAGCCTGTGCAAAGCATATAGTCCTCATCAGGTAGAGCAAGCTGCAACTGCTGCCTCGTGGAAGAGTATAGGGTTGGATTGACAAAGGCTCAGAAGTCTCTGTCTCTGTCATGGTGAGGGGAGCCCTTTTTAGAAAACTGTCTACTGTTGTTTGAGCGAGGCTGCCTGCTCTCTTGATGTCTTGGCAGTTGCTGGGTAAGGTAAGATGGCTTCTGTTGTAGCTTTCTATTGCTTTGGGCGTGTGTGGTTACAGCTTTGCCATCTGAAAATCTTACACGCTTGAAAGTCTGATTGCTGTGCCAGGAAAGCCACACCTGTTCCGTCAGAAGCACAGTTGGAAGATCCAGAATGCAGAATATTCCTCTGTGCCTATGAACTCTTCGGTAGCGTGAAATAAAACAATTTCAAATTGAAGCCTGTGTTCGTTTGACATCCCTTACTGAAAGGCAATGTGTTTGAAATGAACTGCAGGCATTGTAATACCAGCAACACTGTACTGATTTATCCACAAGGCACTTTCTGATTTGAAACAAAGGTATGCCTCTTTAGGTTACCTGGGAATTGGGACTCCTGGGATCTCTGGTTCTTCTGCTCACAAGCTGTTGCCTCGGCCAAACTGGTGAGCTTATGTCTTTGTTTTATTAGATGGAAAAATACCTACCTCACAGGGGTGTTGTGAGGCTGAAATGTAATTACTGTGTAAGATGCTTTGAAGTCCTCCTCCTGCAGAAAGCGTTCCAGAGATGCTAAGCAAGCTGCGACTTTCTCAACTGGCATTAGCTTTTCCTACCGGAAAGCATTAGGGATGCTGTTTAGCACTTTTGGCCGCTTGGTTCTGTAGTGGCCCCTTCAGAATCATTGTGTAGTAGACAAATTGTGTCAAAAGGAGGCTTTTTGTTTTCGCCAGAGTTTAACTGTTGGCATTTTGTGGCCTGTTCTAAAGAGGAGGTCCTGCTAGATCAGGATTTTTTTCTAAATTGGGCTAGATAATTTATCTCTTATCAGGGAGTCAGCCTCACTGGCCTTATAGGAAGGAGGGGGAACTGGTCCTTCCGAGGCCCTTGTTCCAAGCCAGGTATGTGTGGGCATTTAAAATAAATAATAAAAACCCAACACTGTGCTCCCCTTGTGCCTAGCTCCATGCTCGTGGGGAGCTGAGGGGGGAGAGTGGTTTCTGTGCTCTCGCTCCCCCAGACCGAGGCAGCAGCTCGGAGCATTGAYGTCTCTGGAGCTGCCCCTGCCGCCTCCGTGTGCTGCAGAGCCCCTGGAGCACGTGGAGGTGGCAGGCTGCCGTGGTCCGCTGAGTCCAGACCCAAAGTAGCAGAGCTGCTCCGCCTCAGCCCCCGCTCGCGCTTTGTCAGCCTGCCCCGTGGCAGCGCTTTGCGGGCTGGTTTATTCCCTGGTTTAGGCCGCCTTAGAGAGCTGCGTGCTGGCTCTGGACTGTGGGCTTCCTGATCTTACTGTGCATGTCGGTGTCGTTGTCCTGCCTGCAGTGGCCAAACGTAAGGGATTTGTGAGCTCTGGCCGTGCTCCTTAGTCTAGTAACCAATACGGATTTGTCTCCTGTGACGGTTCAGGAATAAACTACTAAATATCCCATCAGAGCTGTAGATGTTAACAACATGCACATGTATCTTAGCACCTGTTCTCCGCACAAGTGCGCTGGGGGCAGGTGACTCCACGGACGGAAGTACTGGCATACCTTCCTCCCCTTTCTAACTCGGGTAGGCTGACTCCAGCTTGTCTTCTCGATTACATTAAGCCTCTCCAAACGCTTAGAAGAAAGGCAGCAACCTCTTTCATCGTTAACCTAGACCCTTTTCCTCCCTGAATCCCCAGCCGTCATAGGGCAGGAAGTAAGACTGTTGGTTGAAGTAAGTCCGAAATGCCTGTGTGGGCTACTCTCAAAGTGAGTTTTTGACGTTCCCCTCAGATGGGCAGAGGGGGGAAGGAAAGAAAGCTTACTGRCTCATGTGACAGTCACACTGTCAGCTCTAAGCCCTGCCACTGCCATTAGATGCTTTTATCACCCCATCCAGCAGAGCTGGGATATTCTTAATTGTCTTGTTTGGATGATTGTGTTTTTGCTTTTTATTTTAAATAAAATCAATTATTTTGCATTATCCTGTTTGTTAGTCTATTTTTTTTCCATATCATGATCTGAAAAAGCTGCAGGTGTAYACGGTGGTTTCCTAAATTATTGCAGTGTAGTAAATGGTATAGCTGAGGGGATGCTTTGAGTGCTTTCTGTAGATCTTTTCTCGCATGTGATTACTCTGTGTGGACCTACCAATGCACATACCAGTATTATGTTTTGGAAGCTGCTGGGGCTGTGGTAGTTTTAGGGAGAAGGGTTTGGCCAGTGGCTTTGTTATGAGCCTGCTGGGTGCCCCTTCTTTCTGTCCTCCCTGATTGTATTACAAGAAGCCTTGTGCTGCTTCTCTTGCTACCTAATACTGGCGAGAGGGCGGTTCATCTTCCAGGTGTCACATATTGGTTTCAGCTTAAGTTGCAGATAAGACTCACAGCGCAGAGGGTCACTGTGGAAGGCTTGAACTCCAAGCAGAGAACTGATCTTCCTTGCCCCATTCCTGTATATCTGGGGGAGTCAGGGGAGAGACCCCCCCCCCCTTCAAGGAGTTCCTGTATATATGAAGCCACCTTTTATGTATTTGGTTACATATTGGAACAATGATTGGGAAAGTGAAAAGTTTGTATATTTTTGTCGTTCAGCTTTGTTGAAACCAGTAACTAGGTAAATGAGCTAAAGCAGAGCGTGGGACAGCAGCCCGGAGGCTCTTGAAATATTTTTGTAAATATGCTGTAGAAAGGTTTGAAAAGTTTTGTGACTGCAGACAGCATGATTTCTGACCTCTGCAAAACCTGCGTTCTTCTCTTCCCAAGCACTGATAGAAACACTCTCATTTACTGTCCCCTCTAAAGCCAAAAAATGCCCCCCTCCTTTCCTATTACTCTGCAGATCTCTCCCAGGGCCCTGTTCATACCTCTTCCTCTCCTAGATGCTGTCTAGCTCGATACAACCAGTCACAACTATTAAATGAACCTCTGCTCTTGGTGTATGCTCYGTGGGGAGCATTAGCACTTAGCATTTAACGAGACCAAATGCCAGAAAACATGAATTGTGGTGGCTGAAAGCAATCCAGAGCCATTGTAGAAATGTTTTTGTAACGTCTCCTGCTTTTCATTCCCAGAGATGATTTTTGTGTGGTCCCAGCTTTAAGATAATCCTATCATTCTTCCTAATTTGCAGGAACTATTGGTACCTCATTCAGCGACGCTGTGGCCTTACAACCTGGAACTGACTTATTTTTATTCTTCCGATTTACCTATGTTCCTTTTTGCGACAATTGCGACATAATACCTCCTTTCAACTAGGAGGGTAGCGTGCTCAGGTTTTAATTGCTGCTGGGGAGCTAACAGGACAAGGTTACATCAGTGGGAATGCGGAGCTGCGATCACGTATGCGGCACCCTTGCTGATGTTCTTGTTCCTTTCCTCCAGTTTGATGTAAAAGCAAATAACTGCTGTTTCTTTCATGCCATTTAGAAAGCAAGTCACAAAGAGAACAATGCTACATTCTTACGTTAGCGTTACCGCAGCACGAAGTAACCACATGGTTTTGAAGGCTGGTTTGGGATTAAACTAATACGCTTGCAGCATCTCATCTCTTTTTCGAGGCACATAAAGATTCCCCCCTGCATGCACATCTGCTTCAGGAGAAATGTAAGCTGAGGCCTGTAGAGCTGATTGGAAATGTGTTTAAAAGAAGAAATCATTCCATCTCCCTTCCAGTTTGAGAACTGGCAGCTCCCACCTGTGCGTGATGCCTGTAACAGTTGTGCTTCCTCTGGTTCAACGGAAGGACCTGAAACTGCGGAGTGTCGCTGTAGTGAACATCTGTGCAACCTGCCGGGGGGAGGAACGTCAGGGCGGTTTGAACAGTAGCAGCAGGTCCAGCCGTGTCCTTAACTGTGCGAGCAGGGAAGTCTTGTCACTACGGCTGGAGGAGAATTTCAGAACCGCTGTTCTGATGCAGCGCTGCCTTGTTTAGTCCCAGGGCTGCATCTTTCACCAGCCTTTTTGCTGCAGTCGGGAATGGACTGGCTGTGGGTGTCCGGGAGCTTTTGCTTCACTGTTAGAAGGACTTTCAGCTTGTATCAGCTTGCTTTCAAGGGCAAGGCCAATCTTACTGCTGGTTCAAAACTTTGAAAGCCATCAACAGTTCCTCAGACTGCCCTCACAAAGGGATTATAGTGGAAAACGGAGTTTGAACACGATGAAGGAACATTTATACTGGATCAGACCAGAGGTCTAGCTAGCACAGGGACTAGTAATGGGTGCTTAGGTTAAAAAGTCTAAAAATGAGCTCTCACAAGAGGGCTAGTTCAGTAGGATTATTCCTTTCAGTGGGAGGAAGGTTCATCCATCCCCTCCCTTGTGTTGACTCTGACCTCTTGGTGAACTAAAATCTCTTCTTGTGGTGTTTATTCTTCTGCTGCTCATGCGAGTTAAACAGCTCTCTAAGGCTCACTGGAGCATCAGAGCTAGCACACAGCCATGGGTGAAAAGGCAAAATAAGGAACAACAAACACGCAGGTTAGTGACCTACAAGTCTATGTCAGCTGAAAAACAGGGTAAGTACAGAGACTTTCCCTTGGTATAGCTTCTAATTTCTGGCATTTGGCATCAAAGCATAGAGAACATTACTGTCCTTGGTGAGAGGAGAAGGAGGAAAAAGAAAAAAAATAGCACTGACTGGGGCTTACAGAAGTAATCTGAGTTCAGACTCTAGGACTGGTCTGTGCTCAAGCTTTATTTGAAGGAAAAGGGGTTCTTAGAGGACTTGCGAATACGGAATCGTCCATCTGGAACAAGCACTGTCTGAAGTTGCTATGGTCTGTGCCAATCAGCAGTTGCTGCTTTCCCCACGAGCCAGCACGCATCTGCCCACCTAGCTTGGATCTTGTAGGCTCTCGCTTGGATTACGGCTGTGGTGGCAAGAGGGGTGTTGCAACTCATCTTGCCTCAGCTGTCTTTCTGGCTTTGGGAGGATGGGGTGCATCTGCGTAAGCAGAAAGCCTTGGTAGAGTTACTGCCAGCCCAGTTTATATGCTGGGGCTAGGGGAGAGAGGACGAGACAGTAACCTGGTAAATCTTTTTTTGTGACAGCTCTGCCGGCTGTTCAGCGCACCATATTCAGGAGATTGGGAACTGTGCCCGACTATGACAGTAGCCATAGCAGCCTGGGCCAAACACTAAGAAGGGAGCTAATCAAACTAAATACCTCTTGTCGGGAGATTTGCGGCACGGTGTTTTCCATGGCGGGGGAACGCTTCCTGGAGCAGTTGTCTTTGCAGCTCTCTTGAATCCTCCTTTGTTGGTAAAGCTCTTCAGCTGTTGCCGTGCCCCTTGCTCCSCCTGCTGCGGTCGGTAGCTGAGGGCTGTGTAAAAGCAGCTTTTGTCCACGGACCGGGCTCCTTCAGTGGATTGTTTCCCAACCAGCCCTTTCCCTGGCCGCAGCCGGAGCGGCTGGTGTAGAGCTATTTTTCTCCCAAGAGAGGGCAGCGTGCTCATTTGGCTTCATCCGCTTTGGGCTGCCTGCGGCAAGACTCGCACCTAACTGCCCGGACTCGAGCTTCGGTCTAAACCTGAGAAGAGGATGAGATTGTCGTACCCAAGGACAGATTATCCACCCGCCTCTTCTCCCCTCTTTCCCCCAGCCCCAAGGCCTCCCCTTGCCTGTGGTTACTGTGCGGAGGTCGAGACAGAAGGTAGGGAGGGCGGCAAGCTTCCCTGCGACAGCCAGCCTGGCTCTCCAGTGAGACAGGAGGGAGTTGCCACCAGCCTCCATGGGCCACTCRCCCTGCTGGAGATCAGGTTTTCCCATCTCCTGGGAAGTTCAGAGAGACAGCAGCATGTTTTTATGAGTAAGCTGATGGGAGGAACTATACAGATATCTGTCCCTCCCATGGAAGCCCTGCTGCATCAGGGCAGGTCTAATCTATCCATTTGCCTCCTGAGAACCACAGAGGGGACAGGAGGGTACCGTTCAGGACCTGCTGAGCTGAATTTGTATTCTGCTTGGGGGACCATCCCCATTGCATTGAACCAGATCTGCAGGAGAGTCTAGCTATTATCTCAGGTCTGGGTGTAGGGAGCTGAGCTTTGTTGCTGATTCTGCCACCAAGTCACTGTATAAAGCTAGCTAAGTCAGATCAGATGTTCATGTTCTTGCAAATGTGTCCTTGACACTCTCGGGTGTTGCTCTCTAGACTATGGGTGTTTTTCAGAGATGCCTGAGCCCTGCAGTTCTCATGATTCCTAGGAAGGTGGAAGGTTGCAGCAACCCAATAGTGAATCATTACAGGTCCAAAGTCAGAAGCTGCTGGTGATCATCTCCGGCTGTAGCTCCTCTTTGGTTTCCCTTCAGTGAGCCCTATCTCAGAAGAAGCTGTGAGGGTTAGTGCCACATATTGTAAGGAGGTGACAGATCCTGCTTGGGAAGGTACACATTGAAGTGCTCAGGCTCTGCATTGGGTTAATGACTACAACAGGGTTTGTTAAGTATTGCCATTAGCACCAACAAAGATAGTCTGGTGCTGTGGAYGGACTGGTGCACTGGGACCACTTGAGATGGTAAAACCCTGGGCTGGAAGGGGCCCTGAGTCTGGTGCCCTGTGATTGCAGCCGGGTATCTCCAGGTCATTTACTGTTGAATTTGCAGAGCAGCGCAAGCCATGTACACTGTGTTTTTATGCACACAAAAACCCTCTAACAGGCTGCCAACCAAGAGCCATGGAAAATGCTCGGTGCTAGAGAGAGCAGGAAATATCCTGGTTGGCAGTAATCAAGGGCACTGTAACAGCTGCAGATGTGTGCGTGTCAGTGTGTAAGCCCCAAATGCCCCAATTCGCCCTACTAACAGGCCCCGTTGACCAGTCTGTAGCAGTCTCTGCCAGTCTCGCCCTGAAGAAATTCCTCCTAGACCCAAATCTGATAGTCCATCTGAGCCTGGAGCAAGGACCCAGTCAGAGAAAGTCTCAGTCCTGTGAGTTCACCCACCCTATTTTTGTCTCTAGCTGTGGGCAACTTCCAGGGCTTAGGGGAAGGGAAAGGAAATCTTAGAAAACAAGTGATGTGTTGGAACTGGGAGGGCGTCTTCATGGCTTCTGCAGGTGGTCAGCTGAATTCCAAGGTTACCTAAAAACAGAAGAAATACAAACAAATCCGATTAAGTGCCAACTCCCAATCCACCTCCCCAAACACATAATGACACACCACATATGCGGAGCCTGTGCCAGCTTCTAATCGAAGATCATCCTGTCTTGTGAGACAAACCTGGCCATGCGTCCTTCAGAAAAGGCTTTTTGCTCCCACTACCCCCTGGAAGTGTCTTCCAGAAATGGCTTGATGGAGAATTTCAGTCTCGATGTATTCCAGACCTATTTATATCTACGAGCATTCCTGACTGTTGCATGCATCATGCTTTTCCATTACTTTCATCTAGTGAGTCAAACTTTTGGAAGCTGGTAGCTTTGCTAAACTAAAGAATGGATTTGGACAGGAAGGGAAGAAAACGGACCCAAAATACATCATAAAAAGAATAACATGCTGCACCAAACYTCTGTTAAACAGTCTCTGGATTGTTTGGGCTGAGCTCTAGAGTAGCTCTGATGATCSGGGCCCATGAAATGCAAAGCTACACAGGAGAAGGGAGGATAAGTACCATGGTCACTTGTCACTAAGAATACAGTTATCCATACGCTAATGATTGCCTGCTTGATAGGATTACCGATAAAGACAAACTGCAGTGAGGATCATGGCTTCACTTCCTTCCTCCCGCCCTGGGGGATTTAATCCTTTGTGTTTTGTTTTTAGTCAGTTGATAAAAAGCTCTGCTCACAGAGACATCTCCAAAGCCGTTTTCCTGCGGGAAACTTTAGGGGCAGATTCCCGCATCTGCTCCCCTTGCGCACAGTTGGGAGAAAGCTAAGTGCCAGTTTTACGCTGGCGAGAATAGCTTAGGCCTTCTAATTTCAGAACGCGTTGTAAAATGGTGGCTAATCCTTCCAGCAATCTCAAGAGGCTGGAAATCCTGACAACTCCCTGGTTAGTCTCCCCGCTGACTTTCGATGGCTTTTTGACATCCCGTTTTTAAAATGCCCAAGCAGCAAGGCACTCCTTGCCATGTAGGGAGAGGCTCTCTTGCAATCCGAGTATCCTCAGTGCCCGTTTACGTGGTGCGATAGCAGTTGCTGTTGTGCCCTGTGGCCAGGGCACGAGCATGCCGCTGCTGTCACYGCAGCTCCCAGGGAAGGTGGGGGAATACTCCGAAGCTTGGCGCAGGATCACTGCCAGATGCTCCTTAACAAGGCAAGGCAAAGCAGCCTTCCTTTGCAGTAAGCACCAGTGCCAGCTCCTGCACTGCCCGGCCAAGGACTAATAAGGTGCAAAGTAGTCGTTCAGCATTACGCAGAGGCCCGCTGACACCCCAACCCGCACAGAGAAGACAGAAGTGTGAGAAGACCTTTTCAAGTTAAACAGTTACGGATGATTCCAACGAGCGCGCAAAACTCTCGGGGAATGCCTTTTCGGATACGGGCAGTGTCTAAGCACAGATCAGCCTGCCCAGGGCTGGACGCTTGCATCAGGCAGGACCGGGCTGCTTGCAGTGCGGTCTTCCTTGTTCCCTCTTGTGCTTCCCTGCTTTCCCAAGCCGCACGCGTGCCGGGGG
>NW_020451160.1:67385-124098 GCF_003343035.1 Apteryx rowi
GAGCCCCGCGACGCCGGGCGCCAGGAGGACGCGGACGGCAAGGTGAGGCCGGCGCTGCCCGCTCCCCTCCCCGGGGGGAGCCGCGTCCCGTCCCGTCCCGTCCCGTTCCCCCCCCCCTTGCAGCGGCCGTGCCCCTTCCCGGCCCCGGCAGCCGCCGGGATCCCCGCTCGTCCCGGCCGCCCCCTCGCCGCAGGGGCGCGGAGAAGGGCCGGTGCCCGCGAACGGCACCGCGCCRTGGGCTCCGCAGGGGCGCCGCAGCCCGGGCTTTCCGCTAAAACGCGAGCGGTCTCGGCAAGAGCCGGGTTTCGCCCGCGGGGGGGGGGGGGCGTTTCGCTCGATCCCTCTTCCCCCTCCCCGCTCCCTGTAATCTTAAAAATAAGACGGCGAGGATTTAAGGGAAGATAGTATATGCGTGAATCTCTCGTKTTGGAAAATCCAGCTTGGGAGTTTTCTCCTTCTCCCAAACGCTAATCCAGGGGTGTGTGGGGGTGTGTGTGGAGGGAGGGGGATTATTTTTCCTCCGTCTGTCTGCGCTCTTTTTCTGTAGGTTGTGGCAAACTGTCCCCTCGCTAGCGTGGGGTTTCCTTGCACCGGCTCAGCCGTGGTCCCCTTGCCGCCCTGGGGCAGAAGGGCCGAGGTTCACCCTCGCCTGCAACCCCGGCACGATGCTCGTCCCACGGTCTGACCCCTGGCTGAACTGGGGAGGGTTAGTGGGGGCAGTGATGCCTGCCTATAAACGCCTGGAAAATCCCCCTCCAACACCGGATCTTGTTTAAAAATAAAAGGCTGACCCAGAGTCCGGGGAAAGAGCCCKCTCTGCTCAGACGGGACTCTGGATCCGGCTGACGCCTTGCGCCCTGGGCTCAGTAACGACCTGAGAAGTGCGAACTCGCTGCATTTGTGGCTTTCTCCCAGGGCGGCCCCTTGTACCAGTAGGGGGAAGTGAGTAACAGGAGGGAGGCTCGGAAATTCGGGAGAGACGCGTCCTTAATGTGCGGGCTCTAGGCAGCGTGTTTCAGCTCAGGAGYGCAGGCCTGGGGCCCAGGCAGCCTGTCGGCTATTATTAGCTGCATTTGTAATCCTCGGCGCCTGTATCCAGGCCGATGGGCAGCGCGCAGGCAGACAGGCAGCCTCTGTCTTGGAAAGCATCACCGCGGACTTGCCGGACATCCTTGGGCGAGTCCTGGTGGGTTGAGTTGCCCCCTGTGTATCCTGATGCTCTGTAACGCGTACGAGCRAGCTCTGAGCCCAGCGTGGGGCGTGGGGATGTGGGTCTGCCTTCGTGTGCTGGTACCTTGGCTCTTCCTCATCTCCCATCTTCTCCTCCGGGACCTGAGCTTCGGTTCGCTCCCTCCTCCTGTCCCGGCAGATCCTTCGCTGGTGGGTCCGGTTCCTGAGAGCAGCCCCCCTCTCTCGTTGCAGCGTCCTGGAAGTACTGGCCGCATCTGTCCCTTTGCAGCGTGATTTATTGGTGCCTCTGACTACAGCGGTCTTTGTCGACCTGGAGAGCCCCGGGGCCGGCTCTGAGCTGGCAGGATCCTATCTAGGCTAGCTCAGAAAAAATCTGGCCGCCTGGCCCAAGGCGGCCGCGGGGCCCGYGCTGCACCCAGCGCTTTCTGCAAAAGTGCAGCACCCCGTTGAGACAGACGAGCTTATCCAGCGCTCCCCAGAGCGCCGGGGCTCCTCTGTTTCGCTGGCACGCGCCTCCTGGGGAATGTGTTTCTCCTCTCGTCTCAATATGTTTCTCCTCTCCTCTGCTCAGTCCAAGTCTCCGAGCAGACACGGCTGCGAACCTCCCTCCTTCGGAAACGTGCTCGGCTCCTTTCACCATCTGGGGCCCTTCTGCGCTCGCACACCCTCGCGCTCCCGTCTGCTCCCTGCCTGCGGCTGCGCTCGGGGCAGCCCGCGGGTTTGCTTGGCCTTTTCTCCCCCGCCCTTGGGCTCCCCTGGGCAGGGAGAGGGCCGAAGGAGCGGGGGGTGCCGTACTGCCTCCCCTCCACCCTGTCTGACCCTCTTAGCCCCCTGCTAGACAGCACCGGGAGCCTGGGAGCTGCCTTCCCATGGAGAACCGCCTCTCTGTCTGCTCGGGGTCTGGGGGAGACCGGATCGCGCGGTGTCCGGAGGTGGCTGAGAGACGGGGGCACATCCCTCGGGGGTGGGATGGGGGCGCAGCTCCCGTGTCTGATAGAGCCGTCGCGTCCCCTCTGCCCATCYGGAGGCTTGGCGGGGGCTGCCCGGGGCTTTGCCGTCTCTTGCCGGCCTCCRGCAGTTAAGCTGCCCTCCCCGCCTTGCGGGCTGGGAGGAGGCCCGGCAAGACCGAACCCGTGGAGGGCAGATCTGCCCCCTCCGCTCGTGGCGGGAGCGTGGCTACAGCGCCGCAGCTGGAGAACCGCTAAATAACCGGGCGTCCGAGGAGGGGAGATGCGTGCGACATCGAGTGCAACGGGAGTACGAGGGTCCCAGTGCCCCCAGTCCGAGTCCGGGCTGTGGCACCGTCCAAACTCTAGGGCTGGCCTCGGGCCAAGGGCTCGGTCATAGCAACCTTTACAGGCAGCTTCGGCTGAAATGCGTCCCGTCAAATTTGTCTCGGCTCCGCTGCAAGCTGTGGTCCCTTGATGGGACTCGGCACGTGAGGGTCCTGGTCCCGTCCCTTGAGCTGCTCCAGCGCGGTGTGGGATGCTGTGCAGGCTCAGGGCTTCTTGGTTGACTTGGTACGTCAGAAAGCAGAGAGGGTTGTGTCCAGCACTCGGAGAGCTCTCTTTTCTCCTTGAATTTTTTCCTTTCCCTCCTCCCCATCTGCCCGGCACGTACTGCGTCAGGCTGGTTGCGCTTCGCTGCAGCCATTAACCAGCCGACCAAAATGCCGATGGATGAACCCGCTCTGGGAGAGCAGCGGGGGTGCGTTCGGGGCGGCCTGGAGCCGCGCGCCCCGCTGCCCGCGACGGGCCCGCTCTGTCCCCGCGCCGCGCCTGCGGCGAACGCGCGCTGGCTGAGCGCCCCGAGCTGGCAACGTCTGCGCTGCCCTCCGCCTTCCTCGGGCGCTGCCCTCCTGCCTCCGTGCCGCCGCGTGGGCTCCCAGCCCTTCTCGCCCTTACGGCCCACGCGATGCTTGGCCTTAGCGCCTTGGTGGGACTGTGCGGTGCCTGGTGAATGCTACGGCTTGGCTTTTCGGAGAGCCGCGTGCCCCGAGCTGGGAATCTGCCCGGCGGGTGCTGTCACCTTGCCTGTGCCTGGTCCGCAGGCAAAGCACGGGAGGGGACCTGCCCTGGAGCTCTGCTTTTCCCCAAAAGGCTTTTCTGCAGCGCGTGCCCTCCAGGGTGGAAGTGCAGGTAGCCACGCTCCCGTGCATCCGTGGGGAAAAGTGATGTGACTTTTCCMGCCTCCTTTGGTAGCCAGCGGCAGTGGGGGAGAGCCCCGCGGCTCGGATCCCCGGGCTCTGCCGGCTCCTGCCGCCGCCGGCTGCTCCCTATCGGGGTGGGGGAACCTGCGGGCCGGGGAGAGCTGCTGGGGCAGGTCTGGAAGAGGAGCCTGTTTGGGGAGAGGGAACCTGCGTCGTGAAATCGGCTGTTAAAATCGGTGTGGGTCAAGGCTTCCCTGCCACTCTCCGGGAGGAAGGGGCCATTGCAACGTCCTGCCCCGGATCGTAAAACGAGTCGGTGGCAAAGCAGGGGAAAGGAGCTGGCAGTCCCGTCTCCATTAACCGCTGGTAGYGATTCCCCTTGTCTCTGCTGGCTCCCCTCGCTGAAAAGTTAATTAGTCCGTCATGGTCYGTCCTCATCACCATCCCCAGCTTGTTAACGCATGAGGCGCTTCTGTCGGAGCGCTCCCGAARTTAAAAGCTGTTGGGTGGGGGAACGGCAGAGCCGCTGGGAGCTGCCAAGTCCGGTTCCAGCAAGAAACGGGCAGAAAATTCCAATTCTTAATTAATCCTTCCATCCTGCCCGGAGGCTCCTGATCTTCACATGAGGGTGGTGTGGGTAGGAGAGATGGTCCTTTCCTATCAYGGGCAGGGAAGGAAACGAAGGCAGGAGAGGACAGAGCACCCGTGCGGGTGCCCAGACCAGCAGGCACTGCTTCTCCATGAGAACATCTCAGCAAAGGCAGAGCAGCCTCTGGAGACCTTCCTATGGAGATATCCTCMGTACCAAGCCCAAAACAAAGCGGGGAAGGGATGCAGAGGAAGGAGCAATGGAAGATGGCAGGGTCAGAGCAGGGTTTTCAATGGTGGTGGCCCAGTGCTGCCACTGGGATGCCATGGGGAGAGCGAGCAGGCAGCGCTGGGCCCTGTCCATGGCATGGCAGGGCAGCTGCATTGTGTGTGTCATCCTGGAGCAGGACAGATCCCCTGGTGCCACTCTGTGACCCCAGGGGACAGGAGTCATGGCTGAGGCATGCACTTGCCATTGGTGTGTGAGTCAGGGCAGGCTTGCAATAAATCAGTGCTCTCTTCCTCCCCCGGAGGCTGGGACGGACCAATTTGCCAGGGATTAACCCCAGCCCATCAGTGCCAGCGAGGCCTCGGCTGGAGCAAGGCCAAGGGGGCAAAAGTGGGGAGAAAGGGGACAACTTGGGCAGAAGATCCAACCAGAGGTGGCCTTGCGCTTGGGGGTGTCCAGCTCAGCCCAGCCAGGGAAGATCGTGAAATCCTGCCTGTCGCCGGCTAGCGAAGGCACGACGGGGCTTCCGCCTGCCTCGGCTGCAAAGCTTCCCTGCGCGGACACCTCCTCCCCRGGGCTGAGCTCCCCCCGCCGCCTGCCCTCAGCACCCTTCTCGGGAGCCCCGAGCGTCTCTCACCGTACCGCGTAGCTAAACCCAAGTCACCCAGCTCCCAGAAGGGAGCAAGCCGGCGGCTGCCTTCAAATTAGGAAGTCGGCATCTCCGCCCTCAATTACCTCCTGCCTGCCTTCCCCAGTGCCGGAGGCGAGACGGTGTCTAATTAGCCTGGCTTTAATTGGCTCCTGGCAAGCTTTGCTGGGGTTGGAGTCGAGCAGGCTGGTCCTGCGCTGCCCCAGGGCTGGAGCAGGTGCTCTCCCGTCGCCGCAGAGCGTTCGGGAGGGACGGCGGCGATGTGCTTGCCATCATTGCAGACTCAGCGTCTGTCACGGGTCGCTGTCACCGGGACACGAGGCTGGGCACGCTCTCCTGCTGATCCCTGTAACCGCTCCGATGTGCTCCGGCTCTCGCCCAGCGCAGGCTGCGCCGCTCACGAACATGCTGCCTCTTGCAGCGGCTGCAAATCGGAAAGCAGCGGCGAAGCAAAGCAGGACGTGCCTGGTCTCATCGGGGAGCGCGCGCACGTGTCCTGCCCTTCCCTCCGTCTGAGCCGCGGTGYTGTAGCGTGGTGCTAACGCTGGCACGCGGTGCAGGGGGGCTCGGGGCACGGCTGCGTCTTGGCTTTGCGGCTGCTTGTGGCAACGCGAGGCCTTTGCTCCAGGGTCCGGGTGGTCAAGCTGCTGCTTGGTCCTGCTGGAGACAAGACCAGGCTGGGGCGAGTCCCTTGGGTGTCTGACCCTCACGGACGTAGACCACTGCCGGAGGAGAAGCGCGAGGGCCAGGCTCCTACCTCTGTGCCCTGTGGCGGGGTGGCCAGTCGCTGTTGGACCACGGCAATGTCRGCAGCTTTGGGAGGTGCATCAGGGCCAGGATGCTGGTTAACCAAAGCCTCCGCTCCCCGCAGAGGCACCAGCGAGAGGTTCCCCTTCGCAGGGACCGCCGCCACCCAGGCCTGGGTTGCATGGGCCTCTAGGATGTCACTGGGTCTCAGAGGCTTGGTTGGTGGCCTGAGATGTCCTGATGCCCCAGCGAGGGATGCCCTGGTGTTGGCATCCGTGGTGTTGGCTTGCAAGAGGCACTAGCAGACGGGGAAGCGCCGGACAAGCTGGTTGCGCGCAATATTGGGGTGCTGCTCTGGGCTAGGACGTGACGCTGCCTGCGGGGGCCGAGAGGGGCTTGGCCCAAAGCTGGGACTGCTCACCCTGCTGAGGACGTGCCTGGGTTTCTGCAATCGGACCTAGCGCTGCCCGAACCCTCGCTGGGGGCTGCGTTGCCCCACGGCTTCAGTGGGGCCGTGGCCGCACTGCAGCTCATCCCTGCCGCTCTTCAGCGGTCTTTGGGGTGGACTGGCAGGAGCAGATGGTCCCTGGAGCTTCGGGGAGGCCTGAAAAACGCCTCCACCACGCAAAGGCACGTCCTTCGGCAGCCACCCCGCTCCCTGGGGCTGGGAGGACGATCTCCCGGGGCAGAAAAGCAGCTCTTGTTTTGTAGCAGCTGCTGCTTTTGCCGCAGGGAGGATGGAGAGCCCCAACGGTGAGGTCGGGGTGAAAGGGAACTGCCAGCATAGCAGCTGCCTCGCTTTGCTAAACTCTGCCCAACTTTTTTTAAAAAAAAAAAAAAAAGATTCTTCCTTCCCCTTTTCCTCCTGTCTTTTCTTTTTCTGGCTCGCTCTCTGTCTGTCTGCCTTCTTCGTATTCTCTCTCTCTCTTGCAAAGTCTTGCATCAGGCTTGGATCAGAAAGTGCAGCCATAAATGGCAACGTGCTGGGCCCAGGAGTTTATTCCAAGACAATTTTCTCCCCCCCCTCCTTTGCAGCCTGGGATCTTCGCTTTTCCCAGCGTTGGAGTGGGGCTGTCGTTTTTTTTCCCCATCCTGTCTGCAGACGCCAGGGCAGTCCCTTTGACCGAGGAAAAGGAGAGGGACAGCCTCCTCATATCCCTTCTGAGAAGGGAAACCCATCGCTCCGAGGGGTTTGCCCCGGGGATGGAGGAAGCGGAGAGGAAATGGCTCTGGACGGCCAGAAACAAGATGAAAACCAGATGAGGCTGCGACGGCGAGTCCGAGCCCTATGTCCCTTACAGCAGGGAGCTAAGTTTGGCTTTCCTGCCTGGGAACCCTTCCCTCGCCCTGGGGTAGGGCTTCGAGTGGGCCAATATGGCTTTGAACACGCAGAARTGTCTTACGGGTGTCTGCTCCCTCGGGGACCTTCCTTCACTGTTATGCCACCRTGGGCTTCCTAACCTGGTGGAGGTGCAAAAGGGGGGACGTGGCCATCCCACTGCAGGGCTGCGAGCCTTCGCCGGGGTGTCGGAGCCCCTTTCCTCTAGGGCTGGCAACGAAGTCCCAGGACTTTGTTGCCCATAGTGGAGGCAACAAAACCAAGAGTTGGGGGTTTTGGAGGGCCAAGTCTGAGCTTATGTGTCTGAGCCACCCCTCTTCTGGGTGACTTGGGGCATCAGCACCGAATGAGGCCCTCTGTGGCCACCGCTGCCCGTGCCTGGAATTTCCCAGGGGGTCTCATCCTCCCTCCTGCTTGTCTTAAGCCTCAGCTGCTGCAGTCAGATGAGTACATAGGCATCTCGGTTGTTGGCCATTGCAATGAAAGGGCAAAACCACATTTCTGATGATCTAACAAATGCTTAAGCTCGAAAGCCAAGAGCTGTCAAAGGATAAGACAAATGTATTGTCGCGTTAGTATTAAAGGTTGTTGGATTTGGAGCCTGCAGTGGTGGTGCTGTTTTTGGAAAGAGGGCTGTGACTCCAAGGCAGGTGTTAGCTGACTGCACTTCTCATGGCCACCCTGGGAACTYCGTTCTCCTGAGCTCGTTCCTAGCTGGCTCCGGTCTGGAGTGAGTTGTCTAACCTGGTTATCAGTTCCCCCTCTGYGGCACGTAACCGGCCGCGCTGGGCTTTCTGAAGCCCTCGGAGAGCAGGCGTTATTCAGACGTGAGCGTCCCTGGCAYGGGATCTGCTGCGAAGAGAGCCGGGTCCGGCGGGTTTGCAAGCAGGCGCGGGCTGGGAGCGCGGAGGGACGCGCTGGGTGCGTTCCCAGCCCCGCGCGTCCTTGGGGCCAGGCAGCTGCTGTCTTTCCGCGTCCCCTTCCCGAAGGCCRCGGCAATGCGAGCTTTGTTTGCTGCGACAGCTGGCCCGGGCGGCCYGTGTCAAGTCTCCTCCAGATGCTCCCGGATAATTATGTGGCTGCCTCCCTCCGGCCCGCAGCGCTTTTTGCTGCCCTCTCTCTCTGCCGGGAGGCTTCCTTCTCCGGAGGCGCTCGCTCAGGCAGAACGGCAGCGAAACGCGGGCTAACGGGCCGGCGGTGGCGACGCTTGGGTTCTCGCTTCTCCGGCGGGTCGTGCTGCYATCTGGACCCGGTCCACGTTCCCCAGGTCACTTGGAACGGTCTCCCTGCATCGCCTCCGGGCTGCGCTTCAAGTAGAAACTTGCTATAGCGCCTGGCGTGGGCGGACGGCTGGGGCGCTGCCGGACGCATCCAAGCCTGTAACTTGTGACCCTCTTCGGCCGTTGAGTCCCCTAGCGTTGCCCCGACACCTTCCCCTTCCGCTTATGAGCTGCAGCCGGCGGGCGCCTGCCCTGCCCTCCAGAGCATCGCCAGGCCTCGGCCGTGGTCTGGCAGCCCCGGGCTGGGGGCAGCGCTCTCGGCCACGGCAGCCCCGCGGCTAAGAGGGGAACCGGCACAGCGGCGCCCACCCGCTAAGGCGCGACTCAGGAGCCGGCCCTGAAATTTGGGGCGAGGTCCCTGGGGGTGTCGCGATGCTCCTCCCGGGGAGGCTGGGACRGCTCTGCGCTGGCTGGAAGGGGTGGAGGGCACAGCCGGGCTGTGCGTACGTGTGTGTGTGCGTGGTTTTTGTCCCTGCTGACTGTTTTGCAAGCCTGCCGGCAGGCTGCTCCCACCCCTGCTTTGCTATTTTGCGCCGAGGCCAGCTGGACGCGATGTACCCGGCCCCTGCCCACGYGGATCCTCCTCCGCGGACACCGGCCTGGCACGGCCCGGGGAAAGGTTCAGCCGAGAGAAGCGTTCGGGCYGGGGAGAGGGCGGCGGAAGGAGAGCTTTGCACGGGCGTCGAGGYGATGCTGCTTTCAAAGCTGACGTGRGGCYGAGAAAACAGGCTAGCRCGGCGCCGGGGCCGGAGCAGGGGGGAGAGGGGGTTTCAAGGAGATGCGATCCTGCAGMGGGTGGCYRCGATGGAGAAGGCAGCTAGCAGAGCACATGTTAAGGGACCGAGTGTCTCCGTGCCTTTCCTCGCCTCTGCCCCTGCCTCCTGCTGCCAGCCTAGATCTGCTGCATCAGCGTCCCGGGGAGCTGCCTCYGGCCCTGCCGGCAAACCCAGGCGGCCGAGCCTGGTGGCGGGCGAGACGCCTTCCTTCGCCTCCGCCGGCTCCTCACGAGCGTCCCGGCCCYGGCATGTGTGCACGGAGGGGAGCAGCTCTGCGCTACGCGGATGCCCACAGCCTAGCTTGAGTCACGAGCGTTTCAGGTCTCTGTTTGGCGTTCCTCGCTCGAAGAGCGGCGTTGCGGCTTGGCATGCGGAGTGGAGGGCAGCTCGGGTGTCGGGGCAAGAGGCGGCTGCTGGCCCCGTAGGAGGATTTGCCTCTGAGATGTGCAATGCCTTGTCATGTTGGGGGTCCAATGAGTTTGGTGACGTTACGGCAGCCTGGGGATGGCTCTTGGCGGCGGTGCGGAGACGGCTGACGGCTGTCTTCTCCATCCAGGCGCAGAGCAGCGAGTTGCCCRAGGCTTGTACATCAGCCTGGCGAGACGTGTTATTTTTCGGGCAGCATGGAGATCTACCGGGCTGCCTTCAGTGGGGATAAATCAGCATCTCCCCACCGCCCGGGGCGCAGTGACTCGCGCTCTCTCTGCTCCGATCAAACGTTTCTTCCTCCGGGTTGGAGCTGAGGTGCCCTCCTTCCTCGGGGGTTTGGGAGTCCTCCCTGCTGGGCGCTCCTCCGGTCTCGGCACGGAGAGTCCCCAGCCCCGCGGCTGCCCTGCAGACCCGGCACGAGGCCCCTGGGGGCAGGGTCCCCGCTGGGGCTGATCCCGTAAATCCCGTGGGGTTTTGGTGCCGCCGAGGTGGTGTCTGGGAGGCGGGATGGTGCCAAGCTGGGACGGTTCCCATGCCGAGCGGGTGAAGCTGCTGGAAAAAGACAGCACCCACGTTCTCTACTTGCTTCCGCCATTAAATGCCCCGACCCGCTCGGCTCCAAACGCCCAGGCAGGGAACGGGCTGCAAAGGTCCCTCCTGTGCGGGAGGGCTGGGTCTCCCCATGGGCCGCGCGAGCCCGCGAGCAAAAAAGCAGCCAAATGGCTGTGAATAATGCGCATTCCTCGCTGATGACAAACTAACCTAGTTCTGGGCTCCGGGCTGCGTGCCGCGGTGCCGGCTGTTTGCACGAAGCCGGGCGCCCAAAACGCCGCGCGCGGCCCTGCACGGGGTCTGGCTCGGGCTGCGCCGGCTCCTCCGAGCAGCCGGCCCGCCCGCCCGCCCGCCTTGGTTTCCTTTGGGCCTCCTTCCCCCCGGCTTCTGCCGCCTCCCGCGACGCCGCGCTCCTTCCCCCCGTCCCGCGCGGGGCTTTGCCAGGTGCTCGGCTCGGCGGGAGGGAGGGAAGGAAGGAGGGAGGCACGTCCGCGGGGGCCTTGCCGCCAGCGCCTGCCTTATCTCCGAGACCGTGGCGGTCTTTGCTCTCCCTGCTTGCCGTCTCCGTGGCTTTCCTCCGCGCGTCCTGCGAGCGGAAGGAATCTGGGCTCGATAAAGCTTGTCGTAGCTTGTAGGAGGCAACCCCAGACGTTTCCAAACTTGCTTTGCGTTTAAAAATAAAAGGGTGTCATTTAATTGCTGCTGCCGCCTCTGCTCCGAAGATCAGCCGGGCCGTGGGAGAGCCCGCGCTGCCCGACCGCCCGTGGCCGAGGTGCAGAGGAGGGGACGGGGCCGGAGGCAGGAGCTCTGCCCTCTTTTCCCTAAGGGGAAACCTGATGTCAGCACATGGAGCACGCGCAATTCCTGGAGCAGCAGTGAGGGCCCAAAAGCACCGGACGTGTCTCACAAGGAAACTGTGGAAAAACAGAGGCAGAGCAGTCTGTTTTAAAGCCAAACCATCCCCTTCTCCACCGCTTTCTGATGGCTTTATTTTCCTGCGATGGTCCAGCCCTCCGGGGCTTCGGAGCAGCAGCTTGGACCGCGGCCGCAAGGTGGCTTTTGCTGGGGACCTGCCTGTCCCTAGCGCTGTGACGGGCCGTCCCCATCCGGCCGGCGCACGCGGCAGAGCTGCCTGCGGCTCGCAGCCCCGGGCGGCACCTTCCCTCGCCTGGGTCCTTCTGCGCCCGCACCGTGCCTGAAATCGGCCTCTTGGGCTCTGGATGCTATTTGTGGTGCTCAAGGGCCCCGAGGGAGGAAACGACTTTAAACCCAGCCCTGTGGGCACGGGCACTGGGACGGCCCTTCGTGACATGAGCRCGTACGTGCTCGCGCCCGCGGGGCGCCTGGTGCAGGCTGGGCGGCGGATGCTGCCGAGCGCSTGGGCAAGGGGCCGAGGCTCCGAGGGCTGGCAGGTGCTTGGGGCGCCTGGAGACACCAGGCAGCACGGCGGGTGCCCGGCCCGGAGGAGCGGGAGAGCCAGGGCTGGTGGGACAAGACTTTGCCTTGCTGGGAACCTTGCCTCCCTATTTTCCGTGGACGGTCCCTTTGGCGACATGTGCGTCTGCCCGGGAGCCGCGTGAAGACATTGGGCTGGGCAGTCTGCTCCGAGCCCGTACGGCTGGTCTCGCTCGGCCCTAAACTAGCAGGGTACTTCTTAAAAACTTTAATTTCCCCTTTAGTATGGGGAGGTTACTTGCAGTTCACAGGCCTTCCCTGATGCTAAGGGTCGATGGAGAGACAGGCCCCCAGAGAAGTCCTCAGGGAAGGGGCTAGCTCAGGCCCCAGCCAGGCCAAAAAGCCACCACCGACCTGCCAGAAGAAAGCAGACGAACGAACATTGCTCGCTAGCAAGCATCCTTTTGCCCTCTTCCCTGGAAGAGGCAGGGAAAGAGTGACCAGCCCTCGCCTGGAAAGCTCCAGTCTGGCCGCCTCTCTGCCCAGCTGGGACCTCGGGCCCTGGCCAGGCACGGCTTAACTTGGCGCGGCGCCTTATCCTCATGGCCGCTCTGTTTGTAACTCCCTCCAGGAGGAAGATCCGGACTCAGAAAACGAGAAGCTGGTGGTGAAAGAGCCGGAGGATGAGGATGGTGAGTGGCGGGCAAGACGGCAGCTTGCGGGGAGGATCACAGCCGGGTCCGAGGGGCTAAAGCTCCCAAGTGCTTGGAGATGGTCTCCTTCCTCCAGGCAATGCAGAGGAGGGGGACCGAGGTCCCAAAATGAAAGGGAAATACGGGCGGAAGCGACCCTCCAGGGCCCTTGCACGCAACCGGAGGGTGCACTTCTCCCCCCGCTGGTGGTGGAGCCCAGCGGAAGGGAGACGGGGCGAGCGGGCGCGCAGGGCAGCAAAACTGCTGCTGTTTTAATTCGCTCGGCAGCCCCTACCCCGCTCTCCCCATCCCTCCGGGCGCTTCGTGCCCCACGCCTGGGGCAGCTCTTCCTCGTCCCCTTTCCCCAAGAGCAGCCCCTTTTTGCTTCCCCTCCCTGCATCCTGCCAGATGTCCTTAGGCGGTTTGCCATGGGGAAGGCTTTCGGCTTGGCTTTGTGGTGAAGCTGCCCAAAAAGCTCCTTGCTTGCATCCAGGAAGATCTCTAGAGGCTTTAGCCAGAGCCCTGTTTAACTGATTAGTCAATTACTTGATTGGAAAATGATTAATTGACTAATTGGGGTGACAACTGTGCTTGTAAGAAAATGAAACAGATGGTGACGAGCAAGAGTGTGTCCAAAGGGGATTCTGCCCTCCCGAGCAGCCTCGGAGATGCTGGGACACCCTGGCGAGCCCCTGCCTTGGGGTGGCCACGGGGAGACGGGGGCAGCGGGAGCTTGGGGCGTTCCCCCTTCCCTGCCCCACTTTCCGCCTGCCCTTTTTAAGGCGCCGTGTGGCAATCCCCTGGCTCGGGAGGATTACGCCTAATACTGCAGAGAAGCAAACTTTAATCCTGGTGCCGTGCCCACGAGGTCGGGGGCTGCGCCGTTTTGGAGACATGAGCGTGAGACAAGAGGAGCTCAGGGAGGTGGCCTGGGGGCTGCTCCGCTCCTGGCAAAGCCGGTTTCTGGGATCGTTGCAGCACCGCTGTGCATCATCCTGATGTGGCTGTGGTTCAGAGTGAGATGACTTGGCCATGGGTCGTGGCTAGCCCAGAGTCCTCCCTAGGCATCTACTGCAGACAGTCACCGACTCATCTCCTAAATTATTTAGAGCGTTTCCTAGGTGTTTCAGTGAGACTGGATAAAATGATGCCTCAGTCTGGGTTTGCGAGGGGGCAACCTCTGTCCTTCTACCATGTCTCCTATGTGTTGCTTAGGTTCTGACTGATAGGGACCTCTCACCACCGCAGACTGGCATCTGCTGAAGTCCCTGAGCAGATATTGCCCTCCTGCTCAAGCGGAGGTTTTGGTGATCACCCAGGCAGTCTGTTACCGTGCCAGGAGTGGAGTCCAGGCCTCCTGGCTGCTGCTGCTGTGGCCAAACCACAACAGCAGCCTTCTCCCTGCTTTTTGGGCAG
Source organism: Apteryx rowi (assembly GCF_003343035.1). Lineage (NCBI taxonomy): Eukaryota > Metazoa > Chordata > Aves > Apterygiformes > Apterygidae > Apteryx > Apteryx rowi. The sequence goes on from NW_020451160.1 coordinate 80,818, forward strand.
CAAGGATTAAATGGGAATCAGTGGGGAGGTGGCAGGTATTTGCTGCGCTGCCAGGGTGTGCTGGAGCATGCGTGCGGGGCAGAGGCGAGCTCCGAAGGGCGCTTTCCCCCTTCGAGATGCTGCCTGCTCAGACGTTACCCTGCAAGCCTGGGGTCAGGCACTTGCAATGCCAGGGAGAAAGGTGAAAGACAAATGTCTTCTTTAATATTAACTCGCTGAGGCTCTGCATAAGTAGGTCACCTCATACTTCTGCAGCGTTTTTGTAGTCCACGTGAAAATCCTGCCTCCTGTTTTCTGTTTGTTTTCAGTCTGCAAAGAAAGTTCCTGAGCTCAATAAACAGCCAGTGGTTTTAGAAGCCGCATGCTGGCTCCTTCTTAACCGCAGCATGTGGGCAGTGAGATAGGCAGCCTCCTCTCCTCCCTCTTCGTTTATTCTTTTCTGGCGGGGTGGCAATTAAACTGCCCTTTTTTGCACAGGCAAAATCCCAAATCTCAATTTACTTGGCAGAAAACCATGTGAGGGAAACAATTGTAATTGTCCTTGAAATCAGGAAAGCTATACAAAGGTAATAAAATGGCTCCTGGTCTGCATCAGGGTAAGAAACAGGATGTTACACCCTCTTTTTTTTTTCCCCTCCTCTTAATATCTCCCAAAGCAGCAGCCAGCTGAATTTTCTTTCAGTGCACTTTTACGGCCACCCCGAGGGGCTGATAAGTTGCAACATTACTGCTTGTTTCCAGCTGGCCAGACTTGTTTGTCTGCCGGTGTGGAGGGTTTTTCCACTGAGGGAAGTGGGATATGGCCAAGCTGAGCATTCAGGGCTGCAGGGTCAAAGCGCTGAAGTGCTCACGTTCGGATGCTTATAAAGGTGTTGGGGAAGGGTTAGCCTTGTTTTTCCCTTGGGAGGCCAGACGATGTTTTAGGATTAGAGAAATGCTCCAGGTCAGTAACTGATCCATTAGGACTTCCCAGGAAAGCTCCCCAGGACCAGCGATGCATGGGAGATGTAGAGAAGAAGGGAGGAAATGTTGTAATCTGCAGGGAGGAGATTTCTGTGAAATCTCCAGCCTTAACTGCTCGCAACCCGCTAACATCGTGTCACACTGGACGCCAGGCACGCTCTGTACATTGACTCACTTCCTCGGACTCCAGCGGCAATGACCTTGCAGTGTCTGGGACGCCCCGATCCTGTACCTGGCTGTGCAGCCTCCGCGACTTGTTTTCAAGATCTCAGGTTTCCCCATCTACAAAATGGGGTTCTGACTTGCTGAATGCGTGGGAATCCCCTTGGCCTGTAAAGTTTTGGCTGCAGCTGTACATGAGTGAGCTTGGGGTTGGAGAAGTCTCTAAATCAAGCAGTTAACCCTTGAGAGGGGGAGAAAATCCTTAAGGACAGTGTGGGCAGGAAAATAAAGAGAAGTAACTGATGCCGAGTCTTCTGGATGTGAGAAAGGGAGAATGAGAGAAGCTGTGATGCGTTTTTCATTAGGGCAGGTGGAGCAGGAGAGACATCCCTGAACATGGTGCCTGCAGTAGCCATGGTGTGGACTGGAAGTGGCTTCTCACGTGGCTCAGGACAGAGGGTGGGTCCATAGGTTAGGTACAAGTTGGAGCTTTCTCTCCTGAGACAGACGACCACCTTTGGGGTCTTGCTGGTGCCTGGAGGTATCATCCCAGACATTTGGTTTGTGGATAACACATAACTGTTCAGGGACGTGCAGATAGTATGATACCGTTTGCCTTTTGTGGACCCCTTGGAAGTAGTCCCTGGGCTCCTAGGATTCAGAAACTCTGTGGAAACAGCAGATGTTTCTATGTGGATGTGCAAACAGCAATGCTAGGTGGCTCGATGTGAGGCAGCCCAGTCCTGCAGTCCTTGGGAGATAAAGGTTCACAGATAAACAGCCCACAGATAACCACTAAAGGCAACTACTCAAAGCATCCGTTCTTCCTGGGCTGCCCTTTGGGTTGACCTCCACTCCTGTTGTTTCCTGCCCATCTGCAGGAAGATAAACCAGAGGAGAGGTTTTTAAAAGCAAACAGTGCTGTGACAAAATCCGATTGGAAAAGGATCAGCTTTGTCTCAGAGTCCGTGAGCTTCAGCACTCTAATTAGCACAGGGCTGAGGCTGAAGAGTCCAGGGTGGGTGGGAACGCAGAGGAGAGCACCCAGGCTGGGAGAAGGAGACCCATTCCTCTTCAGGTCTGTCAGCTGGTGACAGGGAGACTTGGGCACAGCTGTGGTTGGTGTCGTCAGGGTGGCCTTGGCTCAGCTCTTTTTGCAGCCCCAGGCTTTCTTCACAAGCTTTGACAAAGGCTGCGATTTGAAAGGTCAGGCTGCAGGGAGAGCTGATGGAGCTGACATGGGCTTTGTGGCTTGTGGCAGCTCTGCTTGTAGCACCATCTGTGGCCCCAAAGCATGGGAAATGGCCCCTGGATGAGGAGGGGGAGAGAGGAGGAATGCAGGTCTGGAACAGGAAAAAGCAGTAAATGCTGCAAGCTAATCAGGGCAGGATTAGCATGTCTTGATAAGCCAAGATGGACCTGCAAGTCTCTGAATCCAGGCAGAGCAATAGSATATGGTTCCTGTGCTTTAGGATTTACTTGTATTTGCATCCAAACAAAGCTGGTCACGCATAGCAGTCCTCACACTGGTAAAATTTCTGCAGYCTCGGGGGTTTCCAATGCTAGCTGCAGCCAGGACTCCTGCTGTTCTCTCCAACCAGCAAATGCCTTGGTCTCCAGGAAACTCTGGAGCCAACTGTGACAGAGTCTGCTGGGATGGCATAGCATTTGGGGTACGTGCTTGGGAGGAGGGGTCAGCAAGCAGCTCAAGGGAGCAAGCCCATTGCTGTTTGTCATTGCTGTGCCGTGCCTGCTCTCTGGTTCACATGATCTCCTGCTCCTCTTTGTCTCTCCCTCTCTTTCTCTCTCACTCTCCAGCTGCAGATGAGACATTCTCCTTTAAGTACAGTCCTGGAAAGCTGAGGGGAAACCAGTACAAGTCAATGATGACCAAAGAAGAACTCGAGGAAGAACAAAGGTAAGCTGAGTTTCCTTTTGCTTCTTGCCCAACATCATCATGTTGGCATCCTCTTGAAGCAGTTGGGTGTGTTCAGACCTCTCTCTCCCCAAATTACCTTGGGAGACTTGGCTCAATAACTCATCACACGTGGGGTCCAGTCCTCTCCCACACAGGAAGACATAAGAACAAATAGAAGAAAAGCTGATTTAGGAGATGGAGACACGGTGGCCCTAGATTCCTGTGGAGCTGTTCAAACTCCTCCTCTGGATGCTTAGACCAAATATCCCAGCTGATGCAAGCTGATGTAGTTCCCCCGATCTCATAAGCACTATGCTGATTTACATCTGTTGAGGACCTGATCTCTAGCTTCTAGCACTTCCTCTCCCTTTACCTTGTGGATGGCCTCCAAACCTAGGATGTGGGTATAGCTCAGAAGTACTGAAACAAAGTGAGTGATTGTAGAGTTTTAGAGTTCACTGTGACTGGGGAAGAGGATTGGGAATGTCTGTACCCAGGGCTGGCTTCTCAGGTGCAACCGATGGTGAGGTTATGCTGTATAGTGTGCCTGGCAGAGAAAGAAAATTATCCGTTTCCACTTATTTGCTGAGAAATCTCTAAGGTTTACCTCTGAGCTTGAACCCTGCCTGAGGGAAGTGCCTGCCCTGTTACCAAAGACCAACTTTCTAACTGAAGAATTCCCACTTCCCAGCCTATACAAAGAAATCCAACCCTAACCTTGCACCTGGAGCTGCAAAACCCTTCCCAAAGCTGGTCTGTGCTGTCAGTGTGCAGTGACCCCTTTCACCGGGCAGTGTGGGCTCTGTGCTGTGCGCAGAGGGAGTCCTTCGACCCGCGGGCACCCTGAGCCCACACGAAACCAGAGACATCAGAAGCCACAGATGAGGGTTTTGCCCTACAAATGGGCTCTGTGGCAAGCTGTTCCCTAGCAGACATGTGCAGCTTCTACCCCTTCCCTTTTGGGAGAACTGCAGAGAACTGATTTCCCAGTGGAGACCCAAGGCAAGCCTGGGAGATGCTGCCTCCAGCTTCCCTGGTTTGGAGACAGCTTTTCTCCCCTGGGTAACTGCAGGCAGAGGCTGTTTCCTCCCTCACTGTCCCTGWAGAAGGGCTGAGGGACCTGATTCTCCACCCAGTGGTGCCCACCTTCTGACATCATTTGGGGAAATTTGTGGCCCCTTGCCTGTGATACCATGGTTTGGATACCGTGGCAACCTGCATGATATAAAGGCCTAACACAGACAAAGTGGAAATTTGAGTACAGCAGGGTGAAGGCAAGGACAGAGGGATTGTATCTCGTCCCTGGATCAGGTGCTCTCCTGCTAGGCAAGCCTTGCTTCAAGGCCCTTGTACTTCTGGCTATTGGGTGTCGGAGGCTGGGCTAACCGGGGTCTCTCTGCGGGGCTGTGTGCAAGGGCAGTGCAGTAGGCAGCTCTCAGCCTTCCCTCCTCGTGGGGTTGTGGGGGAGCAAGTGGGGCCCGCCGTGTTCTTGCGAGCTCAAAACATGGGAAATGTGAGTGTTAGCTAGCAAATCTGGGACCTGAGAAACCTTTCCAAAACAGAGCTTCTCAGAGCAAAGAAAGTCTCTTTCCCCTTCAGCCCCATCCTGAACCCACCCAGAAGGGTTGTGCAGGACTAAAGCATAAATCCAGGAGCCCGCCCAAAGAACAGATTTGCTTGCTAGCGGAGCAGTTGCAAAGCTGAGTACGGAGGACTTTTGCCATGGCTTTTCCCCTCTGAACTAATCCTTCTTGGAAGGAGCCAGTGATTTCAGGATAGTCATCCTGACAGCTTTCCTCTGGGGCCAAACAGCAAGGGATAGGGTCTCTGACTGGAGGGAACGAAGAAGCTGCACATGAGCCTTTCCCCTCTAGTAGCCTCCAGRCTGTCCTGTCCTCGCTGCAAAAGCCCTGCTATGTCCTGCCCCATTAGCGAAGGTGTCCTCAAGAAGGAAGCCAGCGAGCTTGAGTCRGATGCTACTGGGGTGTAGGAAAAGACTGGCTTTGCCAGATGATCCATGGCTTGACAGAAGCCCTGGCAAATGTCTGTTGTTGCTTCAATGCTGGACAATTAGGAGCTTGTGGGGGAGCCTTGCTCGTCCCTGGCGGGACCACCCTGCTACATATAAAAGCCACGGCTGCCTTGAAGGGCTGTGCTTCACATCGAGTGCCATGCCTGCACCTCAGGCAGTAGTACAGCATGGAGGCACTAGGACTGGTGCTGAAACGAGCTAGCTTATTCCCGGGGTGAGCTCAGGTGGCCGCATGGGGCTCCATGCAGGCTGCCTTAACTAGCCGAACCTACAGCCCATGGCATTTCTCTCCAYGTTGAACCTGTATGACTTTCATGTCAAGCAATGGCTTCCCTTTCTTCCCTGCCTTCCAKGCTCCCAACTCTCCTGGGATCTTGGGCTTCATCTGCCTTATAGCACTGCTAGGAGCAAAGATTTGCAAGGGCTGTGAGCTCTGGGGTCAGCAGCTGAAAGGAGATCCAGATTGCTGCTGGGTTGACTCTGCATTGCTAGCATCAGGAAAGATGCGRTTTGCTGTCTTTCTTTTGTTATATCTTTATTGTACCTGAAGTCCCTAACCCGTAAAACACTAAGAAGGTCTGTTAGCTTCGTTGTGTTTTCACTCAGGGAGGGTGGCAGTGCAATGAACTGAGTGAATGTGAAAGAAACCCRCAGGGCTCAATGGGAATTGCTTTTATGGATCCTGCTAAGCACTGATACAAWAATCTACCTGGAACAGGGAAATTCAGACCAGCCCTTTTGCACCAGTGGCTCCCCCCAAGCCAGCTGAGCAATTGCTGCTCAAGGTGTCAAAGCCATGAGTCCTGCAGGGCCTCAGGCTGGTTCCTCTGTGGCAACAAATGCTCCTGCCTTCAACCCAGGGACACCAGCGGGAGGTTGGTGATGGACAGCAGTGGGACTGGGATTTCATACTCTGGACTGTAGGATGGGCCCGGAGAGTGGTGGACCCTTCYCAGGCACGTGGGACCTCCCAGTCTCGCGGCAGTCTGGAGTGGTCCCAGGGTGCGATTGTGTGCATAGGACTCATAGACAGCACATTGGCCTTGGGGTCCCTTCTGAAGCTCTCAGCAACCCTCCATGGCTAAGGGCCATTGGCAGACTTTTTTTTTCTACTGTTCCCTTATTTTCTTGTCTCTGTTCCATATTTGTGTTGTTTGTTTCTTTAAGAGAGCTTTGTGGATTTTTTTTGTCTTGTTTTGTTGCTGGCTTATTTCCCCCTGCCTTTCCTATGGCATCAGCAACTTTTCCTTCCAGGCCTGAGAGGTGGTGTAAGGGGGCAGGGCTGCTGCCAGGTAAGGCGCTCACTGGGCGAGCTGAGCTCTGTCCTGCACCTCGCTCCCTCCGCGGTCCCGTTCCTCTCCCCAACTCCATGCACCTCCTGCTCTCCTGCAACCCGACCATGCTGCCGTTCTGCTGTGACCCAGGTTTGCCACCTTTATGTTGCAGGATTGAGCTGACCTCTGATCTCACATCTCTGTAGCAAGTACCTTAGGTCCTCGGCCACAAACATTCTTGCAAATCTTTTTGGTAAGGACACGATGTTTCTTAGAAGTAGTGGTACCACTGATAACATCTGCTAATGTGTCTTTTGCTTTTGGGTTTCTTTTCCTGGGGGAGGGTTTGTTTCTGTGCTGCAGTTGACCACCTGTCCCACCTCCTTCCCAACCTTTCCTCTTCCCTCCTCATAACAGATTAATGAGTCTGCTCCCCTCTGCCTCCATCTCCCTTTCCATGAGCACTCCAAAAGGACCTGGGGGAATGGGATCTCTCACATTTGTATGCTTACCTCTTCCATGTGGATGCCTGAAGTTAGACATTGCCAAGACCACTTCTATTTCCTGATTTGGAAAATTGGGGCCATGGAGTGAGCTGATAGGAGTTAGTCCTAAAGTGTGTAGCCTAAGCTCAGAGACAGGCTTTGTGTTTGCTTTTAGCCCAGCACTGTCAGCCCTCCAGTTTTCCCCTGGACCAGCAGGTACTTTTGTGAAACAGCTTGGAAACAACATCCCCAAAAATCCAAGTGAGCCCTTCAGATCCCCTGGAGGCTACCTATGATCGTGCTTGTCATCAGTAGTCCATGGCTCTTAATCTGGGGACTACTGATTTTGGAGGTGCTATTGAAAGAATTACTTGTTTTTTCCAGGAAGATCTATAGGACTTCAGACAAGAGTGGACAGACAGGCAGTAGAATGGGTTATTTAACCAAAAACCCATTCAGCTCTAATCCGCATCACTCCAAAAGTTGTGGTTGTCTTGGCTACCATTTGCTGAAGTCTTGTGGCTTCCAACTGGTGCTAAATCTGGACTAAAAGGGGAAGGAATGTGACCTTTACTAAGTGATGCAACTTCCTGCCTCTGGTTACTTGAGTCTTAAAAAATAGAGGGACTTCTCAGTAAGGGAGAAGGGCAGTAACTGTAGTTGGCAAGTGTATCTGCTTGGGTGGTGACTATGCTTGATCACACCTGGTAGATCACTAGTAGTTTTAGAACAGAAGCACGTAGTGTTTGCTCCCTTGGGGGAGAAAAATAGTTTGGGCAGGAAGGGGAAGAGTGCAGGGGAAGGATGCAGCCTTTAGTCAAACCAGCACAGCCTGTTTCCCAAATCCTTCTCCTCTGCACCTGAGGCTTTTGGCCATCCATTGCCAGCTGTAGCTGCCATGCTGCAAAGCACCGGCTCGGACTGACAAACGTGACTTGTAGCAGTGCAGCTTGCCCTGGTTCAGCTGGGGAGGAGTTGTATAGGCATGAGACGCAGTCTGCAAGGGCTGACCGCTGGGTGATGCTGCGCTGGCTGGGGCACCTCTGTTCAGATATGGGCGAGGAAGAGGAAGGGCTCCTCAGGGTGCCTTCAGGACCTGGCTTGCATGGACGGATTGAAGTGGTCTCTGCCAGCTGCTTTTCAAGCCTCAAGGTTTGAAAGTGGTCAGTGGTTTTTTTTTTTTTTTTTTTTTTTTTTTTTTTTGCGGTTAGAAGGGAAAATGATTAGGACTTTCTTGAGCCATGACAACTGCTACAAGGCTGCGCTTTTACTAAAGAGAAAACAAATGAGAAATGATTCTCTTGGGCCTTAGCTTTCAGATCTTTCTTTCCAAGGAGCAGAGCAGGTCCTGGCCATGTCTTGGTTGGTCTTGGTGTTGCCAAGGGGTTGAGCTGTCTACACTCTGTCCTTGCCACTCTTCCTGTGGTGTGTTGGCTGGAGAAAGGAGAGCTGATCCTGTGTGACAATCTGTGGAAAGATCTCTTCTCTCTGTCCTCTCTCTTATTTCCGTGATTTAGGAGGAGGTGGGGGTGGAAAGCCAGAAGCAGCCCTGTGGGCAGGAGACAGAGGTGAATCTCTGGGGTGAGAGAAGGGGCCCACAGCTGTGTTTCCTGAACATTCACCTTCCCTGGCCATCATGAAGTCACCAAGATGCTTCTCATTCCTGCATGGGCTGCAGCGCTAGGCAGGGGCCACATGTTTGCTCCATACATACTAGAATGAAAAGTTTGTGGTTTTGCACAACCTAACTAGCACTGGGAGTGGAGTGGAAAGGGAGAGCCAGAGAAGAAGGTCAGGAAAGCTGCTGAGCCTGCATGGCCTGGCTGCAAGAGGAAGAAATCCCTGTCATCTCCAGAGCTGGACAAAATCCTGTCCCAGCGGCTGGCAATGCTGAGGGTCCGGGCACTCTCTGCAGTGCCTCACAGACCCATCGAGCAGGGTCCAGCAAATGCCACCAAACTGCTCATACACACTCTGCTGTTTGCAGGCCCACTCATGGGATGGAGCCAGTGAACTGGGGGATGAGGTGATGCCCCAGACCACAGTCCAGCTTCTGTAAGATGGAGGAAAAGGACAGTTCCCTTGGCTAATGGGCTCAGTTCCCATAGCCAGCTGACCCAGTTCAGAAGCAGATTCTCTCCCTGACTCCCGATCCTCTCCTCTCTTCTCCTGGCCAGCCTTGGGTGGGTTGAGGAAACAGTGCTTGAATCTAGGCTAGACTTAAGTCTAGGGTTCAATTGCAAATTGGAATTCATGCATGAAAATGGGATGGGTGTAGATCTCAGTCCAGTTCTTTTCTTGGCTGTAGTTTAGCAATGGCTTTGCTCCAGCTGGGTTCACAAGAGCATTTTGGTTACATGGCATCTGAATAAACCCAGGCCTGGACCCTGGATTTTCAGCAAGGCAGGGTGCCCCAGACTGCCCCTGGCTCCGGGGAAAAGCAGAGAGAAGAGACCTTTCCCTGCTCTGCCAGACATCCTCGATCAAAATGGGGACGCAGCTGTGCTTTAGGGAGAATCCTGCTGAAATTCAGTTTTGAACTAGACAATGCTTGCACTGATGACTCCAGAGCACACAAGGGCAGGAAACAGCTGCAGGGGTTTAATGACCACGTTGACAGACTTTGACCTATTTCAAACACCTCCACTACTGGTGCTCCAAAAATAACTGGATGGACTGGGCTGGGGGAGGTTGCATTTTGGGAGAGCTCTTCATCGGCACCTGTCCTTGTCCACCTCATCATCCCATCACATACCCCTGGCTTGCTTGCTTGCTCTCCCCTCTGTGTAGCATGGGCTCTGGGTCTCTTTCTCCTTCCTTCCCTGCTGCTAACCCTCACCCGCAACCCAGCAGCTTTGCTGTCCTGTTCTGTCCAGCATGGTGCTTCTTTTGGATGAGGGAAGCTGGTAAGTTTGGGCTTTCTTTGTTTTTTTTTAATTTGTTTGCTTTTCATCTTCTGCAGCACGATAGTCGTCCTGGGCCGAGGGAGGACAAGTAGCAGCAAGGGACTGCAAAGACTAGGACCATGGGGCTCTTCAGGTCAGGCTGGCCACCGCTTCATTGCGGCCACCAGCCGTGGGGATAGCACCAACCATGGGCAGGGTTGCCTTCAGCTGCAAAGCACCTGGCGCACGAGGCGTGCTCCCTGCCTGCCTGCCTCTCAGAGGAGAGTGGTGCGCTGTGTCTGGTGGCCACTGCTATGTCTGGGGTCCCCGCTGAGCTCTCCCTGCCCTGACACTCCCTGTGTGGGCGCCAAGCCCTGCTTGTGTGAGGAGCAAGTCTCCTGGTGGCCTGGCACTGGTCCTTGCCTCCACCATATCCCCAGGGAAGATGTCCTCTGACCCATGAGATGTCAGTGGAGTTGAACTCTGGCCCTATTTATAGAGTATCTGATAGTCATGAGTCCCCAGCAGCTTTAATCTCAGAGCAACTAAGGATGCCTCCCTCGGAGATTCAGGGAAGGGGTGGCCAGGAAGCCCCTTCCCATTCCCTCCTCTCCATGTGCAAGGCTCCTGTTCCAGAGGGGAAATTTTTGCAAGCTCCCCAGTAGCCTTTGTAGGGCATGAATCTCTGACAACTCCATTTTGAGCTCCCAGGTTTTTTCTTTTGGCCCAGGTCCTGAATTGTCCCAGCTCGTGGCTGCTTCTCCATGTCTCCCTCACCCAGTGCTCACAACTTGTCTTCATCTGCTTCCGCTTAATTCTGTGCGGCATGGGCAACTTGCCGTTCTCTATCTGCTTACTCTCTGGGAGCCTGGGACTGACTCTCTTGCTATTTCCCCGTGGCCAGGAGACACCGAGGGCTGCAGGGAATCTGGGCAAAATACCAGGCTGTGTGTGAACTGGTAGTGAGTAAGTGAGGTGGAACACAAACGCCAAGGGACRGAAGAAAGTGCAGGCTGGCCTGTCCACGGCTTTCCCCCCTGCTGTGGCACTGGCTGGTTTGGGGGATTTTCAGGACTGTTGTGAGGGGATGGGCACACGGTGGAAGGAGAAAATCGCAGCCTCTCAACTCAGCTGAGCCTGCAGAAAGCTTGAACCACTTTCCTGGCTGTGCTATGGCTTTTGTGGCTGTAGCTGCCATGGCTGGGAAATGTAGGAGGCTTTTGCCATGCTCTCCTTTGAAGCAGCGGTGGGGAAGTTCAGCTTGGTGGGTGGCTGGCAGCGCAGTCCTTGACCCCATGCGTGCCTCATGTGCCACTAACCTGATGTAGGTGCCAAAGGTGTTGGGACTTGTGCTCCCAAATCACGTAGGCTCTGGCAACCTTGGCTGTTTTCCTAGTGCTCCTGAGCAGCAATAGGTATATTCCCAAAATCATATGTACCTTTTGACTTTTCTGTCCCCCAGGAGGAACTTTGGATTTGTGTTGATAAAAGCTCCCTTTGGTACCTTTCACTCTCCTTGCTCTTCTCTTTCTTAAGCTCTGACTGTCTTTCCCTCTTCTGCATTTAACTCCTCTCTCCATGTTTTACCTATTGGCTGAAGCAAATGGCCCACACTTTTGGAACCACAGGGAAAGCTTAGATTTAATATGTCCTTCCTCAAAGTCTTCCTGCAATATGCAGATCCTGGACAAAACTGGATTATGGTCACTACCAAAAATGAGATGGCAGCTATCCCAAGGGTAAAGAAAAGGGAAGTGGTGGTGATGGGACCTTCCAGCAATGAGATGGGAGGGAGCTGCCTGAGGACAGCTTGACAACCCTCTGCCGAGTCTGCCCAGCTCCCAGAGCCTTTCCTCGTTGTTCTTGATCCTCAAAGGTCAATCCTGGTCTGTCTAAAGTGAGGAGAGTCTGGAGCCAGGTTAATATCTGCCATCCTTACCTGGATTTCAGACCCAAGAACTAATGTTCCCAAGAAGCTCCCTCTGCCAGGCAAGGAGCTGGGAATGCTCCACACTTCTGAAAATCAGCTTCCTGAGTGAAACAGTTTCTGGAAGGGCAGAAGCAGTAAAGAAGGATGCTCTGGGATCTTCTCCTGGAAGTGTGCCAGGACTCCTTTGGAAAACCATGGTCAATGGATGAGCTACAGGATTTCCTGACCTCCTGCTGTGGATTTTGCATGTGAGAGGGACAAACACACATGGGAATGCTACCTGCTTGCCCCATTTGTCAGTGCTGGGACACTGTTTGCTCTCAAAGGCAGGAAGCTCCTGCCCTTCTGCCAATGCCATTGTGGAGTCAGAGTGAGGAGAATGCTTCTGAGGCCATCAGAGGGACACCCCATTTCCATCCACACTGGAGGTACCGCTGTCAAACAGAGGAGGGAGGAACTGCAATCTGAACTCCTCTTCTTGCAAGAAGTCCCTTCCAATGACTTCAGCAGTAGAGGCCTGTTATCTCATGCTTCTTGGACTGGTGGTCCTCATGTTCCCACCACATTGCCCTATCCTCAGGAAGGAGGCTGCCGCAGAGCTCGGCCTTCAGCTGCCAGTTGAGAGATAACATTCAGGGGTCTAGACATGGTGTCTCAGGGCTACTCTGGGGTGTCCTGGTGGAAAGGGCCTGAAGGCTCTTGTATGACCCCCCACTGCCTCTCATTCCTCTGACAGAGACGTTGCCTCCAGATCCCTCATAGCTCAGGATGAAGCATGGTCTTCCAAGACCTTCAGTGCCTGAGTGTCCCTTGTAACTTTAGGGAAGGGCAGGTGTTCTTGTTCTCTGGTTGTTCCTCGTATGTTTTGTCAGCTGGATATCGTTTTGTGTGAGCTACTGACTTGGGCCTCAGCTGGAGACAGAGCAGAGATATCTGGATAATCTATATCCGAAAAGAGGATGTGGGCCTCCAGCAAAGAAGATCCTGAACTGATTTGATTCATGTGCCGCAGGGGGAAAGCACTCTGACCAGGCTGATTTCATAGTCCAAGGTGAAGGAAAGGAGGAAAAAGCTAAGGATAGTGGCGGCTTGCAGCTCTCTGCCTCCATCCTGAGATAATTAGGTCTTCCAGGCTTCATGGTAGCATGTGTCCTTGCCAATGCCAGAATTTCTCAGCCTGGGGGTGTTTATGTGGCCCCAAAGTCCCTAGTGACTGACTGCCTCGTGCTCTTTAGTCTAATCCCCCTCACAGCATACTCCAGGAGCAGAAGGGGAGTGGCCCTGCTGTGCAGATGGGGAATTTATTTCTCTGACAAACACACTCCGTTAAGTTCATGCTTGGTTTAAGATGTTTCACCTCCACTGTCTGCCTGGCCCTGTCCTGGAGGTGAGTATCCTGATGGAGGGACTGCAAGCTGCAACTGAGCCCCATTCTCCCTCCCTGACATCCTCCATCCCTCCCTGCTCTGACAGCAGCCTGCTGGAGGGGAGCTCTCCTTCTGGGCCCCCGCGGCAACGAGCTTATGCCCTCGCGCGTGAAATCTGATTATGCCTGCGTGGCTTGAGCGAGATGATCCAATCCTCAGCACTGTGAATCCCACAGAGCAATTATCCACTCCAGAGAATTTCTTTTCTTTGTGCTAACTGGCTGGCCACTGAGCCTCCTCAGCGTTGCTTGAGTAATCCCGTCCCACGTGATGCTTCACCTTGCATCTCCCATCCGGGATCCGGGTTGTAGAGCATACCTGTGAGGCTGCTGGAAAGGGGAACCTTTTGCAGTGTGGTAACCAAGGAATGGGGCTGTAACATGCCTTCATGCTATGGCCATTGCAGATTCCCAAACCCACCATGGATGGGGGAGCCCAATGCCTTGTTGATGGTACAGAGATCTGCTTTGACTCAAATCATGAGCAAGTGTCTTTCAGATGCGGCTCAGGTATTAGGAACTGTGAATCCTGTTGCAAACAAGGGGAATTATGCTTTTTGGGTGCATCTGCATGTGTTTGTAAGTGTTCAGGTGATGTGTATTGTGGCTTCCCTCTGAATTAATGCAGGTCTCTGTGTCCATGGGAAGCTGTCCTACCTGCTGGCAAGCTTTTGGATGGCCATGAGAGAGGCCGGAGCAGTCAGGGCAGAGCATCTGAAGTGTTCAAGCTAAGAACAGATGGCCAAATTTTTTAGCCCTGGCACTGCTAACAATATGCTGCAAGACCTTGGGGAGTGCCTAGATGTGCCCATCCATAAAATAGGTTTAATCATCTCACCCTCCTTCCCTGGGACATTGGGAGAGCTTACTACCATTGAAAGGAAGCCCTAAGGATGGGGAAGAAGGCAAAAACCCTAGACGGGAACAGACATATCTGTAGGAAGGTTTAGAAAGGTCAACCTGTTCAGGTTCACTGCCCAGTGAAACCAGTGCTTGGTTCTGGCTTGTCTGCCTGCAGGTGGGAGGAGGAAACTAGGCTGGACAAGCAGGCTGGCAGCCCAAGGAGGCTCTGCACAGGACAATGAGGCAGTAACCTCTGGAACTAATGAAGGTTGCCAATTAGCTGGGCTTCCCCAGCTCTCCTTGGTGGGGCAGAAGGGTTGTGACTTAGGTTTGGTGCCAGGTGAGAGGATTTACACCTCTTTGTTTGGGTTTAGACTATCTTGCTGCAGTTGATGAAGCAAAAGGTCTCCTTCTTAGAGGCATGAGGTTTGCAAACAGTGGCTTGTTCTGCCCTGATATGGGAAGTTGCCTTGCCTTCCCCTCCCACAATGAGTTTTCCCCTGCTCATTTATGTGAATAATAATGAACCAAACCTGAGGGGTGAAATGACTGAAATGATTTCTCTTCTTCTCTCCCTGTTTCTCTTTGCAGAACTGAAGACTATATGAAGTTGTCCCTAGCCTCCTCCTAAAGGCATCCCTTGGCATCTTTAAAGGCTTGAGAGAAATACCAAAACCAACCAAACACACCCATAAGAGAAATCCAAAAACCCTCAAAACTTGGGACCCCCCCCTCTTGGTCTGAAGTTGAGTTCTTCAAAACTCCTGTGGTATCAAGTTTGAGGAGATCCTATTGTGTGCCTCCATGGACTGGGGCTGGGCCCAAGCAGTGACTTGAGTTGTGTTTGGCGGGGGGGGCTGGGATGTCCTAGGAGACAAACCTTCCTCTCCCTCCCCCAAACAGAACCCAAACTGGACACCAAATATGCAGCAAGTGTATTAGTTGTATTCAGCACCGTGTATAGCCCTGCTGTGAAATCTGTGTTTCTTTAGCAGGGTGGGTGAATCGTAGCTGTTCTCCCAGACCTGCCTGGACCTTATACCAGACTATCAACCTGTCTCTTCCCAGGGCCAAACTCCTCCTTATTGTTGGGGGTGGATGGGAACTGCCTATGATTTCAAACATTGTATAGCACTGTTTTATTCTGAGGGGTGGAGGGACAAAGTGGGATCAAAGTGAGGGGTGGCAAATCGTAGCTGGAATGACTCTAATCTTGCTTCTATAGTTATTTTATCAGAGAGCTGATCCTTTAGGTAGAGAGAAGACTCAAGAAATGAGTATTGATAGTTTAGCTGTTCTGCTTGTGGTGAAGGTTTAGGAGACCACACTTTGGCCACTGTTCATATCTGGATTCACACTTTTCCCTACTCTGGTTCCCAACGGGAGAGACCTGAGGAGGTAGCAACAATATCATGGGTTCCCTCTGGCTCAGAATGAGATTGTGGGGGTCCTGGAAGAGACACCCTGCCCCTTCCTCTGCTGCTTGCTGTTCCATTGCCCTCTTCTTTTACTAGCCCTGTGGTTTGTCCACTGGAATCAGAGCTCAGCGTCTCTCCTCAGCTTTGTCATATATAGGAGATAAATTTGGCTGGGCGTATATACCTGCTTCAGGGAGAGCAGGAAAATCAGACCAGCTGGTTTGCAAGATGTATCCCCATGGCAAGAGGGCTCAAGTCCTCTAGAGATGTTGTAGAAACACCAGGCTGGGTGGGGATGTGTCCTTCAGAGCTGCTTTCTCTCACTGCAGGACAACTGCCTCTTGGCTAAAGCTTCAAACATATCAGAAACCTAGCAGGCTGCTTTTTTTCCTTTCTAATTCCTATGCGGACAGTACTTGAAACCTTGTACTTGGTTGTCCTTTCCAGCGCATGAGGTTGGCAAACTCTTAATAAAAGGGCTCATTTAAAGAACAGCAGGAGGCTTCAGCTTTAGAAGAGGCTGGGCTGCCCCTTCCCAGCCAACAACCGCTAGCATATTTAGTGGTTTGCGTATGAATTTAGACACATCAGGACCCTCTGCTTCAACTTCCCCACTGGTACAGCTGCTCAGTCTCCCCTTGGTGCTGGCTGGCTGACTCTGTGTCCCAAGCACCCAACTATGCAAAGAATGCCTTATATACATTGTGTTTAAGTTACATGGCAATATGTACATCGAGCTGAGTCCAGATTTTTGCTAGTGGCAGCGAGTCAAACTATTTCTTCAACTCAAATGGCTGTCTGGGTATTTTTTACTTTTGTTTATTTTGTTTGTTTTGTATCTGATGGTGGCTCTTGTACAAAGGACTGTAATTCTAGTGGCTTGAATCTGTAAAAATTGCCTTTGTTTGGTCCAATAAACCTTTGAATAGTTTATTTGGTTTGTGCTTGTTCTCCCTGCCTCTAGCAGCTTGTAATTTCTTTCTCAAGAGATTTGTGTTGAAAATCTGGAGTTTAGGTTAGAGGTACATTTTGTCCTCATATGCCTTTTACCCTATAAATGGTTCCACTTCCTTAAGAGCAGAGTCAGACCAGCAGTGAAATTCAGGTTTTATGGTTTGGGTTGTTTTTGCCTTAACTCTGCTGGAGTGATGCACTATTGCAGCAGGATTCCAGTCTTGTTTGACAGCGGAGAAGTTAGCAAAATTCCCAAATGCGGAGCCTCTGCCCAGGATTTCAGCTGCTGAGAATGTGGATGCTCAGCAGTTCCTGAAATGCAGATCTTCTTTAATATACCTATGACTAACTGCCCCAAACCTCCAGTTAATTGTAGAAGTTTTGGGCTGAAATGTCTAAAGGAGCCTAAGGGAGTTGAGTAGGCAAGTGCAATTGTCTATCAATAAGAATTAGGCTGCTTTTAAAATCCCCAATTAATCCATTTTGTCAGCAATAAGTAAAATCCTATTTGACCTCCTGAATCAAAGTTATTTTGAGGACAGTGCTTACAGGAAGAGAACATGATTTACTTGTGAATGGGGTAGGTTTGATCTGAAACCATTAAGAAAATAAAACCCAGAGCACCACAAAGTTGTTTTACAAGGTCACCTTTGATAGGAGAAGCTCCTTTTTGAAATCAGTATCATGTTTTCGATATCTTACTCTTACTTCCCAGGCTCATTTCTCCATTTATCTTTGTTTACCTCTCTCCCTGTTGTAGATTGTGTAGCACAGAGAATTGTTTAACAGCAGTAGCAGCTCTTTTCTATTTCTGTTTTTAAACACACAGTCATGATATTTAACGTCATTTCTGTCAAGGGACAGCCAAAATGCATTGATGTTGGCTTAAAGAAAAATCAGAGTGGACGCTGTCTGTGATCTTGATTTTGGAGGTGGGGTGTGAAAGAAGCAGGCCTTTGGGGAACTGAAGATATCTGTAGTGTTAATGTCTGTGAAATAATGAGGGAGGGATGCAGACCTGTGTGGAGCATTCCCAGCTGGCGCAGATTTCAGATGTGCGAAGCAAAGATGCGTATTGAATTTCTCCGTACCAGACAGGAAATGTGCCCTCTGGTGCCCAGTGATGGTTTAAAATAAAATATTGATCGATAATGACTGCGCTTCCCTTCCTCTGGTCTGAAAAGGGCAATCTGATGTGTTCTGTGTGAACACAAAAAGTATAGAAGGGACAAATCCAGGCAGCTGACAGCCTGTGGCCAGAGCTTTCACAACCAAAAGATCCTACGTCATTATCAGGATATGCTTGGCCTTAAGACAATTGCATTTTAATTGTAATAGAAAATAATTGGCAAATCAGCTTTCTTCTATCAGAATCTGCTTTCTTTCCCCCACAACCGCCTGCTTACTGCAATGGGGCTGAAAAGACAGCTTGTTCCTGCTCCTGCTGTGGCTGAGCCCAGGAGAGAGGAAAATGCAAAGCCCCACTCGTCTGGAGCTCAGCACATGAAGGCTCCTCTGCTCATTCCTGAATCTCTCCTTCCCCGATCTTTTTCGTGGTACAGTTGATTCTGATGTACTGGTGCTGTGCTCCCTTCTTTCAAACAAAGATTGTGTCCTGGTTTTGCCTGTCTATAGGTAATTCTACTGCTCCTGTTACTGGAACAATGTGGACAATAGCTTGTCCACAAAGGACTCGCAGGAAAACTACTCCACTTAACTAATGGTGTGCTTTTAAATGGATTAATTACAGTGTATTAAAGCCCTATGCAGGAAGCTGGCTGTGATGGGGAGAGAGGACTCTTGACAGAATGACTATGCAGAAGTAAAAGCCAGAGTCTGAATTTCCAGCCCAGGGGATCACTCATCCCAAGGTCAGAGACGCTAAAGAAGCAGGAGGAGCCAGGACTGCTGCAGATCTGTGCTTTGCATTGCTGGGCCATTGCAGCAGAGCCCCCCAAAAAGAGAGCCTTTGAAGTAATAGAAATTCTTCCTCCCTTGCTACAGCCACAAAGCACCACAACCTCATTAATTCTTTTAATCTCACACAGGACAGTTGGTTATGAAGTGTAGTAGGCAATGCTGCAATCTGTTCCCAATCATATGGGTGCCCTGTAGTGAGAACATTCCAGCCCATAGTCAGCCCTGACTAAAACCAAAGTGCATCTTCATTTTACCCCAAAATAGGATTTTGTAGACAGCTGCATCATTTCATGAGCTAAGGACAACTTGGTACTTCAGAATGAATGACATTCCTGTGCTGCCCACCTTTCTGTATCCCTGAGTGATGATCAGTTGACATATGAACGATATAAACTCTCCAATAAAGCCCTGAGACAGATACTTTGTGCCGCAGGACATACAGCAATGATTAACTGCTTCAGGTTCGGGAAAAATGTATTGGCTGGGCATAAGATCTATTATGGGGAGAAAGGAAAGGTTAATCACCTGGTAAGGGCTAGAAGTCTGAGTTAGATGGTCCACTGGTCAGAATATGCCCACACATTGATCATCCCATTGCTTGACTGGCTACACGAGCACATCTCACTATTTGACATTGGCAGACAAACCCTTGAATCAAAGCAGTTTTCTCTCTATGATCTTATCTTCCAGTGGCTGATTTAAAGGCATGTCTACACTGGAAAGAAGTCTAGTCTCTAGTTTTCAGGTAGGGTATACATTTAAAATTTAATAGCGGTTCCTGAATTACTCTGTATCTACACAATCTCATTCCAGAATGAAAGTACACTGTGCTGATCAACCTTAATCTAGTTTTGCTATAGAGTCTGCTAAATTGGGACATGGTCTTACAAAATTCCACATGTGGAGTTATCCTGAAACTCTGAGCATAGATAAGCCCTAAGAAACTGCAAAGCTGGTCTTAAAGCAGTCAGTTTATCTCCATATTAAAAGAATTGTAGAGAAAAGTGCAGGATGATTGGATAGATAGGAGTGGGTGGAAGAAGAACCTGAGGCTATCTCTTGCTCATCTCACATGGGCAGATTTCCTGAAGTCAACAGGGCTTGTAAAATGACCCTCTTTGGCTTCATGTTTCATTTGACCATGGTGTTCTTGCTCAAAGTGCCTTCTGGGGACTGGCTATTCCTACTTCTCCTTTTCTTCTTGACAGGGTTCAGAGAGAGCAGCTGGCTGCCATCTTCGGGCTCATGAAGGAAAAAAGTGACACATTTGGAGAGATGTCTGAAGGAGACATGAAGGAACAGCTTAGACTGTATGATATATAAGCTTGCAGCCAGTGAAGACTATGCCCAGAAGTCATCCAGCCATTATGCAGGACACTGGAGAGTGTAGTGTTATAAGTGTATTTCATTTGTTATTTTGTTATTCCAGGGTGTTTTGCAGATGCATATAGGCCCTTGATATATATTTCTAAAGATTCATAATTTCTCTCCCTTTCTTTCAATTTTCCTGAAGAGTCATTTTCATCTCATGAAGAGATTTTTACCTCTTTCTGGCTGGGTCATATGTCTCAGTCATACAAAGTAGATGATAAGCTTGCAATTTTTTTTCTCACCATGCTTTGTAAAAAATATACTTTCTAACCCTAGTCGTTCATGAATTTGATATCTGAAGAAAGCCAAAGACTGACAAAACAGCAGACGTAAAATGGATGGAATAATAGAATCATAGAATAAYTGAGGTCGGGAGGGACCTAAGGAGGTCTCTAGTCCAACCTCCTGCTCCAAGCAGGGTCAGCTATGAGATCAGATCAAGTTACTCAGGGCTTTATCCCATCAAGTCTTAAAAACCTCCGAGGATGGAGACTGCACAACCTCTCTGGGCAGAGAGGCTGCCAACCCTTCAGTTAGAAAATGAATAGCCAAAGCCAATGCATTAGTGCTCAGATTAGAGGTGAGCTGCAGTTCTCATCTCCTTGAAAGGAATACTTCATCCTCCTTCAAACTGACTTTTTGAAACAAATCCAAGACGGTTCCAGCTGACCCCACTGAGCTCATCTTCACGCCTGAGAAAACAGCAGCTAACTTCGGGCTGGAAACAGAAGCATCACTTTGCCTTTTGACACTGGTAAAAATGCTAGAGAAACGTGGCTGACCTGTTTACAAGGATGATTATGTCCAACTCAGACCCTGTTCTCCTAATATAAAATTTCTGTGGGAAACTACATACTTGAGAAAGCTCTGTGAATTTACCAAATATTTTGAACAGTTTTGACCTACTCTTGGCAGTTTGGGTACAGTAAATCAATACGCTTTCCTAATTTTAACTGAATGTCTTCTGGTGCACTTCTCTCTCCTACGAAATCCTGTTAAATACTTTAGTATTGAGAAGGATTTTCTTGATTTATATCACCACTGACAAAGGAAGGCAAAGTTTTCTGACCCAATTTTAGGGAATGATCTCTTAAAAGATTAGGTTTTCTTTATTTTGTGCAATTCTTTTGATTTTGAGAAACCAAATATCTCATTATATGGTCACAATTTCCCACTACAGTATATTTGGTAACACTGTACTATTTGACTTTTAAAAATCATTGTAACTTCTAATTGTTTTCACTTGATTGAAGACATATTTATTAAGTGATGAAGCCGGCTTTACTGCCAAATCATGAGTTAATCTAAATTTGATGTCTGAAAATTACCTCTTCTTATTTAACATGAAGGAATTAAGTGGGCAAAAGAGTCCCTTGATATGAAAAACCAAGCAGACCAATAGCTTGCTGGTGCATAGACAACAATTTTCTTTGTCAAACTATTTGTGCAAGAGGAGAAGCGTAGGAAATATGTATGTGGGAGTTCTCCCTGGTTCAAACCTGTGAGCAGGCTCTTTTCCAAAGTCCTCCTTGAAAGCAAGCAAAGGCAAGTTTATTTTTAGTTGATTTTTTTAGTCTTTGTCTTGTAGACTTTACAGTTTATTTCCAAAGTATTTTTTATTTCTTCTTACATTTGGGCCTTCGCTGAAGACGCATATTTCTGAAAGAATTCCTCTACCTCCCACCCTAAGATTATGTCAGCAATGATAACCCTGAATGTGGAAGAGCAGCTGGCATTAACCCTGTCCTTTCCATGCCTGCTCCGGAGCGACCAAAGTGTGAAGACRCTGTTGATGGCGAGACACTGGTAAAAGACTACTGTCGTTTACAAGGCCCAAATTTCAGAAAGAAATGAAGCTAAGTAGCGAAGGCTCTGCCTGGGACATGTGAGGAACAAAGCGACAGCTAGATGAAAAACCCTTGGGTCTAGCACGGGAAGAAAAGCACGGCTTCTCTGCGTGCTGTCACAAGGCTGCAATAAAGAGGAGCCCGCTGGACGTGCCTGCATGCGCTCCATGGGCAGCAGCGGGGCAGCGGCGTTCGGCCTAGCATTTGGCCCGGCTGCGCCCAGCTCTGGGCAGCCCCGGCACCAGCCAGGCCCGGGGCGCCTCCACCGCTCCCCGCACTGCCCCGAGGCTGGCAGAGGTACAAGCGCCCCAGCGGACAGGGGTACACGCCACCTTGGCAGGCCAACTTCTCATTTCCTTTCCCCTCTGGACTCATCAATATTTATGCAGGAAATGTCACCAGTTGCTACAGCAGCAACCCCCCTTCTGGGGCTTGTCCTTTAAATAACACTGGCTGCTTTTCTTCAGCCTCGCGCAGGCCTGTACGGCGCAAACGCAGCCATACAGCTATGCCGGGGGGTGACGCGGGGGGATGAGACTGAAGGCTGTTGGGGAGAAGCGCAGACAAGCACTGAGGCTCGGGGAGTTTGGGGAAACGTTCCTCCTGCTCAACAGGCTTCGGGGCAGAAACCGGGTGGGGAGGATCCCGTGTCTCCACGCTCGCTCTGAGGGGGATCTTGCGATCTGTGGTAACACTGATCTGGCCCTTTCGAGCCTCAATTTCACAGGGACGAATGGCYGCCCCAGCACGGGGAGCGCTCCTGCCACCCGAGGGGGGATGAGGGCGAGAGGGGCCCTCGCCCCGCTGCGGCCCTGTCCAGCCCCGGGTGCGGCGGGGCTCGGGGCACCCGTGGACGTGGGGGCCGGCGCCGGCGGGGCCCAGCGCTGCAGGCCGCAGGGGAGGTGGCGGGCCGTTGCTATGGCAACGGGGCCAGGCCGCCCCGAGCAGCTCGCAATTGGGAAAAACTGTCCCCGCCTGGCACCCGTACTGAAATGCGGACTTGGCCTGAGTTGTCCCTAGCCGGCCCTCGTAAGCCGGGCAAGCCGGGGAAGAAGCTGGCTTTAGTCAGGCAGTGCGCAGGCGCATTGTCTGGAGACACGCGGGGGGGGGGGGGTCTCTTTGCGCGCATGCGCTGTCGGTGACGCGCCTACAGAGGCCGCCGAGGCGGAGCGCGCATGCGTGCGGCGGGGTGGCGCCCCCCCCCAAGATGGCGCCGGGCGTGAGGGCAGAAGGGCCGAGTCCGGCCGGGGGCCGAGGCCTCCCTGGGCAGCGGGGGGAGGTCATGGGGCTGGCAGGAGCCTCCGGGGTGTGCGGCAGCGCCCCCAGGCCGATCAAGAGGGCTGTTTCGCGGCTGTCGGTGCCTGCGAGATGGGCCCCGGCGGTGTGAGGGGCCCGGGTGAACCCCGCACGCCCGAGCAAGCCACGGGGCCCCGCCGCGGCCCGGCCCAAAGGCCGCCGAGGTCAGCGGGAGGTTGGTTTCAGGGGCGCGGAGTGCGAGAGCAGTGACATAAGTCGAGATGGCCACGGATTAAGCTGTTCTTTGGTAAATTCATGTTCTGTGGTAGTCTGGGGATCTGCCCGCACCGGCGCCTTGGGAAGTGAATCCTCTGTCCCCCTGAGAAGAGTGCCCAGAGCAGTGTGAAGTCTGTGCTGCTGCCCTCACCGGCAGGCCTGACTTGAGTGATCCGTGGCAAATCTTTGCTAGGGCATTTTGTAGCTGTGGCTTTTTCCTGGTACTTGTATTTACACGTATTCCTGACCTCACAGTAAGTGCGCATTCATGTAAACTAGTGTTAAGATTCTTTACCCTGCAGATAAGGAATAGATTGTGCTGTGTTGATCTAATCTTGGGTGGATCGGAGAATGAGAGCATTTTGTTATGCATCTTCAGTCTCCTTGAATGTGTTTCTCAGCCCTCATATAAGATCAGGCAGTCTTTGAGCACAAAATAGAGACCTATATTAAAAAAAAAAAAAAAAAATTTAGTGAAGGAACCTTAATGGAGGAGGAGGTGAAGACAGGGAGAGGTGGATTTGATAGGGATTTCAGGTTTGGAGACTTTTTCTACAGACCTTTTAAATTAACTTTTGTTGCATAAGTTGCCTGTGAAGTTGAGAAGCCATGTGCCACATGGTTAAATAGCATCTATTTTGCATTCTAGCGCTCATGTAAGTTGCCTAAAATTGGGCTTGGCCTACTGCATTAACAGTCTAGACAAAGTAGTTGTCTGTGCCAACTATATGGGGAATTGTGCTAGTGAACTTGTCAAATGTATCTGTTAGCGAAGAGATGGGTTTCCACTGTCATTTCCTTTGAAGGAGGTGGGAGCAGTTATAGACAGGAAAAATATGGGCTGTTTCTGTGGTCTGTACCACCATAAACCCTCTCTCTTTCACTCCTGCATTGTTATTTTCTGTCTTATATTGCCTTTTGCATTCTTCAGGGTCTTTGCATACTATGTCAAATATTTTGAATAAATTCCTCTGGGGCATTTCTCAGAATGCATCAAAGGTAAAAGTTCTCATTAATATCCACCAGAGAAGAAGAAGTGGAGGTTTCCAGACCAGCTTTGGAGTTATCTGAATACTAAAAAAAGTTCTTTTTTTCCCCCCAGTCCCTCATGTCTCTTAATCATTGTATCTAGGGTACACGTTTCTGACAGCGAATTAAATCCCCAGTCTCTCTGAACTTATCTTAGGCTGGTTTTATTCCCATAAGGATGGTGGGAACAAAGTTCAAAAATCATGTTGCAGATAAGTCCCTTTTAGAGAATATCATTTCCTCTGAAGAGTGAAATAACCATTTCTGAAACTTGCAATAACTGGTGGCTATATTGAGTCTATGTAGTAATCAAGCAGTAAGTGAATGTGTGGCAGAAGTATTGCCAGTTTTAAGAGGGCAACTTTGCCTTTCTTACCCCCTCCGCTTTTGTTCTTGAGTCACATATTGGTATGACATGAGGACTGTATAAAAAAGGCCAAGGAGACAAATCTGTATAAACCCCTTAATTTCACAGCCTTTTCTTCTTATATTTCTGTAAGAGTTGTCTGAAAAACATCGTCTCAGAGGTGGTGGAAAATGTACAGTGGTGTGTACCAACCCTGTGTTTGTGGTGTGTGAATAGTATTTTGTTTTACTATCCTTGCATAACATGACTAAAGCTTTTCTCGTAAAGGTAAGATTTTAGAGGCATTTTGACATGTCCCAGGAATGTGATCTTTCTTGTGGGTCCTCTCTAAATGTCAAATGAAATAACTCACAGATCAGTATCTTGGCTATGGAAGCAGCACCAGATAGGAAGAATTCCTAAAGGTAAGCTCGTAATATAAAAAATGAAGTGCTAGTATCACATATTTGAATTTGGCCTCCTATTAGGACAGGAATAGAGCAAAACATGGAAGTCTTTGTGATTTTTTTTAACTTTGAAAATATATATTGCATATCAATCCATCCAATCAGTAGATCCCAGCCAAAAACTCTGTGGGACACTCTTTTTTCTAAATGGAAAAATCTCACATCTTCAATGCTTTTTAATTCCCAAAGTAGGTCAGGAATGTGGTCACTGAGATACTTGCGTGTAGTGAGTCATGGTATGATCAGCTGTTGAGAATGCTGTATATCACTCACATTTGTTAACTGTTAAATTGTATTGAGACCAATAAATAACAAAGCATAAGTATTATGTAGTTTGTTTCATCTTTATTTACCTTAAAGAAGGGGCCTAATTAAGAGGGTAGTTTCATACTGACTAGGGACTGTGACTATGTTTTCACATGTTAAGCCAAATCATTAGGGATGCTACTGTAGAATGAGATGAAACGGTCAACTGGCATCTTCTTTGGGAATCCTGAGCAGTCCCAACACATCTCCAAAACTGGCAGTGCTAACTGGGAGAAACATGGCAGCGGTAGTTGCATACTTTCTCCCTGTGGCCGCATGCGGTCTCATTGCAACATATCTGGCTATGAAGTTGTTCCCAATAGTAAAATCCAAGGGTGAGATATGATGAGTGCTTAGCCCTCCTTTAGGGTCAATTTTTCCACCTCTTTGGTGGCTGAGAGTTTGCAGGCTGGGTGCAGGGAAGTGTAGCGTTTGGGGAGAGAGAGGGTGCTGCGTAATTTGCTGCTGACAGAGCTCCCTGGTGGTAGAAGATTTGTTTCTTTTTGGAGCCGTTTTTTACCTCTCCTTTGAAATGTCTCACTCTTTCTTACCCAAAGCTAATGTAAATGCTACCCTGAAGTCCTGGACTAGGAGAAAATTTATATCCTTCATTTTTTTGTAGATGAATGTAAATAAATGTGAAGTGATGGGAGAGGAAGGGGGTGTTTCTGCGTGAATATACATCTGAATCACTAATACATACTGCTTGAAATTCCATTCGTGTAGCATTGCCTGTTGACTTGCATTTGATTCACAACTGGGCTGTTATTGCTAGTTTAATGAGATCTGTGTCTGGGAAGACAAATGACTTTGAAGCTGATTTCTGACATTTGGAGCAGCGCTGTGAGAAGTAAGTGGGTAATAGGGAGAAATGAATGGGAATTTAAACTTCCCAATAGCAGCAGCACAAATACCAAGTGCTATCAATCTGCAGTTCACAGCAGCGTTTGCTGGTAGCATGGTACTTGTGTTAGAGCTTTTTTGTCTGTGATCTGGACAACTGCTGTAAATGTGCATCGTTCCAGCAAGCAGTGTTGGATGTCTCGTTCTGCTGCTGCCCTGTTGTGGCTGTGTTACCTTCTGAACTAGACATGTCCTGTCCCAGAGGAGGACTGTCGCAGCAAGAGAAATCGCCTAAACGATGCATCAGCAAGTACTTGTCATCCGCTGGATGGTGCTGTTGTTTTATACAAACAGCAGTGAGGTCCTGCATAGCTCCAACTGAAGACTTCAAATACTATTTTGCTTCAGAGAGAATTAAGAAGGATGTGCACAATTCTTTTCTCCTTAGCAGATCTGTCACGAATCCTGTATGTTGTGATCTGCCTATTATCCAGCATTTCTGAGGCTGGCTAGACTTAAGTGATAACTACAGACAGGAAAACTCACACTTTTACCAGCTTCAGCCCAGCCCCTCTCATGTCTGAGTAGTTTCCTGGTCAGAATCAGATTTTTTTTTTTCCCTCTCTCATTTAAAACTTCCCTCAATCCCCCAAGAGTAAGCTTTGCTTCATTTGTGGAGCGAGTATTTGTTGGCTCCGTAAGGTGCAGTAAGCTAGCTAAGAGTCACTGGAAGAAAAGCTTGTTTTCAAAATCTGTGGTTATACCTCATTGTGAGGGGAGGGAAGATGCATTCCTCAAAACCTCATCTTTCCAGAGGCCAGGACTTGAGTTTGGATTTTGTTTGCCTACCATAGCATCAGATAAGATCGGAAGTAGGTATTTGTGATTTGTTTGATGTTGTTCTAGTATCCTTGTACCTTGCTCTTACGTTGCTTTATTAACTCTCTTAAAGACACGCTGCAGTCCTTATAGCGGAGAAGGCCTCAAGGTTGAAGTCTGTGGATCATTGCCTCTCTGCAATGCGTCTGCCTTGACGGCAGTGTTAGAGCCTCACTGGAAAAGAAACAAAGACTCGTAGCCCATGCGCTCTGAGAAATTGCTCTGCCTGTGACTCAGTTGTTGGAATTCTGCTATTGATAATTGATGGAAGTAGAAATTACTCAAGAAGCTGGTTCTAAGGGAAAGGAAGGGTGGGAAAGGAAGGGTGGGAAAGGAAGTGGTGGAAGCATTTAGTTTGTAGTAAATGAAGTTATTCACATCAGCTCAGTAACTCTTCCTAAAGGTACACTTCCAATTGCTAGTGCCTTCCAGTATCACACGACAGGAGGGACTTATTGGCTTCTTTCAGTTTCCAGATCCCTCGAAATCTAGTAGCAGGGAAGACCTTCAGTCTCCTGGCAGCGGATGCGCTTCTGAAGGCTATTGCTAATCTGTGGACTATGGGTTGAAAACCACTGTGAGATGGCAGTGATTCAGTGACTCTGGCTGCTACAAACATGGGAGGAAAGCGGAAGTCTGAACAGAGAGTATCTTATTTTGAGGACATGAGTGGTTCATGTGTGAAGAAAGTCCTGACTTAAGATGAATAACAGCATCAGATTCATGCCTCAGTTTTTCATCTTGTAAGCTTTTTGGACTCAGGGTAGGAATTCCCTGTGAAACCACAATATCTCTTTCAAACCCCTCTTATCATCCTGAATTCCATGCTGCTGACATCCCTTTGTACAGAATGTGTCCTTTAATGTCAGCAAGGACCATTTGGAAATTGAGCTTTTTCATTTTGGCGGAGAAACATTACAGCCCAGCAGCTAATGCAGATGACTGTGACCTTTGGAGGGGATAAGGACTTGCTGAAAATGTGACTGATAGGTAAAACAGCACTGCCTGGCAGAACAGATTTGCAGGGAGGTGGAATGACTGACTGCCTGGGCTTGTCCCAAAATCTGACTTCTGCCCTACAAATCGCAGCTATATCTTTGCAAAATGGGGGAGTTGCAGTTTCTGGATACTTCTAAAATGTAGTCTGTGTGGGGTCGGAATGGCTGGAAGGGAGATTCCGGGAAACCTGCTGATCTCTGGACTTTCTGTATATTCTTACATTTTGTTAAATGATCTTCTCTTTGCATGCTTATGCATTTGCATTTTGATCAGCCGGGGTTGCTGTTGACAATTGGTCTTTCATGGTCTTTGTTTTGTTTGTTTTTCCAGTTTGATATGAACTGTTGGATTAATTACACAGGGCGTTACTTTGTGTATTGACAATGGAAAGACCTGTGGAAAGCAGATGGAGAAAATATAAAACCCAGCTTTTCTCCATACTGATTATGCTGAAATATTCACCCCCACACACACTTAAATCAACTTTTTAGTGGTGAAGTTTGACTTTTGGCATGAACAAAAAGACTTCTATTCCAAGTAGTGCTGCATGAAAATTGTAGGCTGGGTATTGTCAGTTCTTTTTCCTGCGTGGGCTGAGTTGCTCTGTCCTGCAGCAAAGGATTCCTCTGTTGTATGCCCCTGTCCTTGTGGCAGGATAGAGCTGACTTTAGTGAAGAAAAAGAGGAATACTGCGGTAGAGCTGTGACCTTAATGAAGAGGAACAGGAGTAACAGAGTATGTGAACCTCAGTGACCTTGAGGTGGGAGCAGTGGCATTCCAAAAATTGGTTTCTAGGGGGAGATTTTATTTTCCAGCTGTTTTCAAGCTGCCCATGAAAGCAGAAGAGTGTTAGGGCTCAATCCTTGTGTACAGACCATCACAGTTTCAACAACCCTACCATTCCCTTGTTAAATTGGTGCTGCTGTGAATGGGGTGATGTGACAGTTCGCTAAAATGTTCTGAGGAAATTGCGAGCTGTCCTACACACCTCAGTTGTTTTAAAAACTCCTGTCAGAACAGGTGAGATGGAAAATTCTCTCCTTGGCTGTTTGCTTTAACGCCTCGTTCAGGCAGTCCTTAGTGCAGCCTCTGAAATCTTCAAGGGACTCCAGTCCCAAGCTTTCTTTTCTCCCCTATATCTATCCTCACAGCTGAGCATCCACATCAGAGAGTAATAACAGAGGAGGAAATCTGATGTTACTCAAGCTGAGAACCCAGCTAATTTTGACACAGAGGAATTTGTGTCGTACAAAGTCATAAAAAGAAAACAGTTGGCTCTTGAGCCTGCACTCTGGACCTTGGGGAAATGCCTCTTCAGAAGCTGCCAGTGCTGAAATGTTCTGGCTGGGACACAGCACTGTCATATGCTGCTAAGATCCTGCTAACCGTGGTGTTAGCGGGTGATTTCCTGTTCTGAGGGCCGGGTACTTGTGTGGACAAAACTCAGAATGGTCTCTAGCCTCCTGTACTTTGCTGCCTCATGTGCTGCTCAGTAATCATCTCAGCAGAGGTGCTGGAGGCCTACGAGATGCCCCTTTATCTGTGCTAGTCTGATAATCAAGCTGCTCCATTGACAGTAAGGATGAGGAGTGGTGGTCTTCATCACTGTCACAACTTYGCCTGAGTGCACAGGCAGAGAAGATGATACACCTACATCCAGCACCTTATTAGTGGTTTCCAGCAAAAGCGCGCTCTCGGGAAGCCCGCCTGTTCCCAGGCTCCCTCGTGACAAAGGCCTTTGTTYGGAGCTGAGCGACACTGCCTGTCTGGATGGGTTCCCGTGGAGCAGTGGCAGTGTCATCTGCTCTCTGCTGCTGGCTCCAGCCACCCTTTTTTACACAGCCCATTGTGGCAAATGATTTCTTAGCAAAGGGTGAGTCCTTGTTTGCCCAGGGATATTCTGTACCCAGGAGTGATCTGTATTATGCATGACGGTTTGGTAATTTTTGTACTGAAAAGCCTGTGGAGGTGGTGCTGATGTCCCTGCTTCTGCAACGAGAGATGGGGCAGAACCCTCTTGCTAATTGTATGAAAACAGACTGGACTTTAGGCTACCTTTTGAAGCTATAGCCACCCCCTGCTTATCCCCACCTGAGCAGAAGTGACAGTTTCAATGTCTAAGGGGGCATACGTACAAACGCTTGGGATTAGGATCTGGGAGCCCAAGACTGATCCACCRTGCTCTCCTAAGGTGAGAGAGAGAGTGATGCTGTTAGTGGCAGTGTGCTGTCCCTCAGCACATGGCAGGATAGCAGAGCTGTGAACTGAGACCCTTTTGTGCAAACTTCCTTCCCCTCCCCAAACGAATTTACCAGAAGGGGGGATCCTGTGCATTAACTGTGTCTCTCGTGTCCTTATAGTGTTTCCGTCTTTGTGAGAATTGCAAAATACCCGTGTGTGATCCTACAGGCCTTTGTACATTTAGATTTAGAGAAAGAGGTGGCACAGYGTGGAACTGAAAGCRCGCTCCTGAGATCACTTAGCCTGCRGTATTGACAGGTACGTTACTTAAAGTCATGTTTCAGTGCACACAGGAAGGGATGGTGCAACAGTGGTCTGTTGTTTGCCAGTTCTGCTCTTCTCTGTGCATCAGTTCCACTTGCTAATTGCAGTGCTAAAAAGAAATGCTGACCACCTTTTAGATCTGTTTGCTTCTTCCCCAAGAATCTGCTCTGAGTCAAACCAGGTTAATAGAGTTGGTGACCAAGTTGCTGTTGCAGATGGGGATTGCTGGCATCAGTGTGACTCAATTTGGCCGGAAGGAAAACCCTGTTAATATTGGTGATTACCAAGCCTGGCTTGATTCTGGCATTTTAGGTGAGGTTAGCAGAGCTGGCGGATAGAATAAATGTCTGTGACTGAATGTATCTGACCCAGCGTCTGTGACACAAAATCAGGCAGCCTTGAGATACCATTTTTGTTGACTTTCCAGACCTCTGGTGCACTTGAAAGTTTGTAAAGCAGATGAACTTGTTCCTCCGGTATGTACAATGGAAGGCCTTTTTAATAAAGCATGCCCTGTTTCTTTATGCATAAATGGAGCCGCAGTCCTCTGGTTTACTTAAAGTCATAATGCCAGATCTTGTCAAATGCTGATACTGGGATAAGTGAGAGGCCAGCCGAATACAGCATTCGTCACAGAACAGTGAACAGTTGAAGGAACTGGCCTTTGAGACAAACTATCTTGYAATTCAACTGAAATGCCTAGGCCAGAAATAGATTTTCAGGAAAACAGAGTCCAAAGAGTAACCCCATGACAGAGYAGGGAATATTTTTTCCTGGATTGATTAGATAGCAAATTGTATGAAAGTCCAGCAGTAAAATGCTGCCCATTTGTCTTTAAAGAGAAAGAAGAGTTTGACCAAAAGACAATATGTGTTTTCTCAGATGTGAGTTGCCAGTGAGATAAGCTAATTCTGAAACCAAATCATAGTTTGGACAGGACCTAAACATTCATCCGTGAAACAGTGTAGTAACTGTACTTAACGTGTTTGTGGAGCGCTTGTCATATCCAAATGATTTTAATAGGCTGACCTCCTGAACRTCTGCGAAACACTTTGGCAGTGGCAAAACCACCCAGCTGAGATATGAAAGCTGCTGGAGCACTRGAGCTTCAGCTAGCAGGAGTATGAGTGGAGGGCATGATTAGGACGTTGTGGTAGAGACACCAGCATTCACATGAAGCTGAAAGCAAAAAGATAATTCCTGTTAGCTTTGGGCAGAAGCAGGACTGCTGGTGCCATCCTGGTCAAATTCTCATGTGATTAACTACATTTTACTGTTCTGTCTCCTTTCAGTTTATTTCAGAGATCTTCTGCGTGGAACAGGCTGTCTGGTGCTGTAGCATGGCTAATAGTATTCCTCCCATGGTTGCCTTTCAGTATTAAGCGAAGGAAATGCAATAAGGTAATTTGCAAGTGCTTTAGGGTAAATTACATAAAGGTAAGAAACCCTGGTGTTCATTAGATATGCTTGGATTCTCAAACTGCTTTATCATACAGTTAGAGAATAGCACGGCTAGTTAAAAGGACATAAATGTTATTTTCCTAAGCCCTTGTTTTCCTAAGGAGTTTCAGTATCCTCTTGGTCTTGATTGTTTTGTATATTTACTTGCTGGGTTTTAATTTTTGAAGTTAACTGGGCTGGTGTTTACCCTACAGTTACAATATCGTGAGGTAAATGTGAATTCAAACACTGTCCAAGTGGAAAGGTTGGGTGGAACAAGGAGGGTATCATGGAAGTGAGTGAAATGGGAAGCAGTGAGATGGATTGCTTAGGAAGAGAGGGAAACTTCCAGCACTGAAAGATAAACAGGCCAAGACAGACATCTGCTTGGAGCTACAAGGATGGTTAGATATCGTTGAAGCTGGATGAGATGACCTATTGAGATCTCTCTTCCARCCTTCATTGCTGTGGCCCTGTGGTGAGTTACTCAGTCCAGGTGAGCGAGCATGTAGTGATACAGTGCGTGAGGACTGCCTGTTAGAGAGAGGAGAGAGCTGTAAGGGCCGGCTAGCGGGGATTATCACAAGGGCTGGATATCACTTTAATTTGGCATCATCTTGTTAACGACACGGCTTAGACTCTCTCTGTTGCAGGCCTGGTCGTTCTCATTTGATACCTAAAAATGGAGACACAAGGCTCAAGATGCAGAGCTAGGAACAAATGCACTCAGTATATGTCCTGCTTGACTTCTCTGTGCCACGGTCTTCACTGGAATATTGCCTGTCTTAGGAAGTGCAACTCACAGGAGATGCATGGTGTCATTGCACAGCATTATTATTAGAAACGGGCTGGCTGGTCKTCTTGGCCCTCGCTGAGACTGTGTAAGACGAGTGTCCTTCCCAGAGATCTAAGGCCTCTGAGACAATCCCCAATTGAACAGATGCTAAGAAGCTCCCAGGGAACCGGGAGAGGATGGCATGTGATTCCTGACCATAAGGATCTTGCATTTCCACTACAATAGCACAGCGTGCTGCTCTCCTGCCCAGCAATTACCTTGCTTGAGGTTTTCTCAGTGTGAGACGGATAGGTGTTGTGTAACCAGGGTGATAAACAGGCACCTTCTCTCCATGGCTGGCAAAAGCCTCTGCCAAGCTAACAGGAAGAGGGTGGAGATGACTAGCACAGGAGCCTCTAGGTGCCTAAATAAAACAGGAGAAGAACTGTTAAGGAGAAGAGGCAGGCAAAAGAGGGAAAATGGAAGAGAAGCACATGATTTCCAGCACTAAATGCATCTCGCTAGTCTCGCAGCTGAAAGTGTGACTGCACTTCTCCCATGAATCTGTCAGTTGAGGTCAGAGAGGAAGGCACTGTGAGGCTGGATTTTTCCAAGTGTAAGGCAGAGACACAATGGAGAGGCACTGATTTACACCTTTGAAGAAAAAGGCTTACATCTTGCATTCYTGTAGCACTTTTCACCTGAAAAGATGCCAGATGGCATAGTTGTCCTGCCAAATGTCAGGAGGAATGATCTTTGTTATTGACTCAGTGGGAAGGGTATGAGAAAGACCTTTAGCAAGAAGACATTCACATCTATGCAGGGCTTGGTTTTCACAGCCAAATGTGAAATGCTGTGATGTGTGTCTGCATTTCTCGCTGGGCTATGGAGAGGGATTTGGGCTTTGTGGTCCTTGTGATTCTCTCTCCAGAGTGGTGGAGTTGACTCTTGGAAAGCTCCTGCTCCTGGCAGCTGTCAGGGGCAGGAGCTGGAGAAGCTGCTTTTCTGGTGGGGAGCCAGCTAGTCATAAGGTTAATAAATTACCTGCTCACCTGCCTGCAGTAATGCCCTGCACCTTGGGGGAACAGCTCTCAGAGGTTCCTAGTCAAGGAACAGAATATATTCCACTCTTCCATCAAATAGGTTTAGAGAGAAAGAAAAAAAACCCAAAACAAAAAACAACCCACAAATCAGTCCTGAAGCAGTGTCAGTTTTGTCTGTCTGTCAGCTCTGCAGTGATATGCTAGGCTTCCTGCTGGGATGGCACGGACAAAAGGCTGTTGAGGGAGTCATTTGGATAAGGGAAGCCTGGTTGTTCCAAGCATGTGTAACTCCAGCTGACGTGTCCAGCCATTGTTGCTGGGAGCCTATTTTTCTAGGTTTTAAATTCTCTCAAATGAAGTGGCTCATCAGTCTTTTTGGCTCTGTGTAACTGAGAAAGGAAAAAGGAATGTGGGGACCAGAGCCATGTCAGTGTGTGCAGTTTAAGCAGAATGGGGACAATGGAGAGAAGAGCCCCAGGAGCAGCTCAAGAAGCAGGAAAGCAGCATGATGGAAAACTTGAGCCACTTCACTTAATACAGAGCAGTTAACACCTATAGTTGTGGCCATAGGGAACATGCTTAGTAGCTGAGTAGCCGTTGTGCTAGCAGACAGAACTGCAACAACTTTCAGTGGCTAGATGCTGTAATGTGGCCAAATTCTGACCAGAAATCAGAGCACTCATCCCTGCCCATCTGCTTCCAGAAAGAACTTGCCTCAGTGTGTGTGAGTTGGCTGGAGGAGCCTGCCCATGTCAGATGACCGTAGGGGAATACTTGCAAGCGCAGCACTAGAAGAGGTTGTGGGAGAGTTGGTCCAGTAAATGCTGTTTTCTCTGGGTGTTTGTTCAGTATTTTTGGAGAGAAGGTTTGGTGTGGAAGGAAAGGGACTTGCTGGAAAATGGCCAATGAGCGTGGAAGCAATGTGGGCTTAGAAGTTTCTGGGCTTTCCTCAGTTTTGTTTGGTGAAAGCAAGACAAATATCTGTGCAGAGGTCTGGTCTTGTTATTTCTTCCACCATATCCTCAGCCTGAACTGGGAGGGGAAACAAGAATTTAGCGTGCCCAGGCCAAGCCCCGAGTGTTTCAATAAAGTTTCCTTGTCGTGCTGCCCAACCTTTGCTAGTCCACGGACATGGCCACTGAACCGTCACATTGCAGGCAGTGTCGTTCTTTGTCTCTCTCCCAGTTTTAACTTAGTTCTTGTCTCATCAAGCAATGCTATCAACAGGTCCAGACCCTGCCCATTTCCTGAGCAGCTCCTTATTACCCGGGCTTCCAATCAATTACTAGTTTTCTTCTGTTGTGGGCATTACTGTATGACAAGTTTGTCCTACTGTGAACCTTAATCAGTTCCTAGAACAGCTCTGCTCTTACAGTACATCTTGGGATGCCTCCTTCCATAGCCCAGGGCCGTTCTGGGGGAATGAAAAGCGCAGGGCGTATGTGAGTAAACAGCATTTGGTGCATGATCCTTTGAAGAATGCGAACACTGATAAATTGTTGCCATAGCTCAGAGAGCACCCACAACACACACAATTTAAGGCCTAATGGCGATATGGTTTGTTTATTCAAAAACAGAGTGACAAATTTGCATGTTATCTGCCCAGGATATAACTAAGGATCTAGTTAAGTGGATTTTGAGATCAAATGGAATATTGGAGATGGAAAAGTGCTAGCAGATAACCATCTTCACTGGTAGAATCCCAGGTAGAACTTGCTACAAGCATCTTGTTTTCGCAGTGCTAAAGAATCGAAGAATTTCCAGTGTGGGCACTAATGCTGGTAGCTGGGCATGCTGCATGTGCGGCAGCGTGCTGAGCAAGGAGCCTCTGCACCATGAGGGAAGCAGCATCTCCTGGGATTGCCAGCAGGACTGSCAGGGAAGCATGCAAAACCTCTCATTTGGTAAAGGAAGCTGAACTCTGGCCTGTGGGCCTTCAGAGGTTGCCGACCCCTGTGGTAGGTTCAGTCTTTGCTTATTTTCCCACTGGCTGTGGAGGTGAATGGAAAATAACTTTCTGTGGGCTGGGAAGCTTGTGTATCCCAGYGATCATACTTCTTACAGAGCTTTATAAGGGAGCAGTGCTATTCTTGGGCTGATCTTCCTCAGTTTTCACCAAGGTCATCCCTAGCCTTGGATGGAAGTGTTACAGTATAGGCCTGTTTCCCATGAGAGTCACCTCGTGATCTGACCTTGYGTCTGAGCAAACCAGCCTAGCTGCCTGAGCTCTCTGATAGATTGTTTTCAGCAGTGGGGTTGGATAGATTATGAGCAAATGTTGCAAGGAAATGAAAGGCAACACTTTTAGTTCTTGGTTCTTGTTTTCTTACACCAATGCAAGAAGGTGAAAAGCTGTATGTTTTGCATAGCAAGCCTGCTTTCAGCTAATATGGCTTGCTAGAGATTTCGATAATTCCCCCCAAGCCCAGTCTTCCTTGGGTACTACAGACATGGTCTCTCCTATTGCCAGAACAGTTCCTTAAAAGCAAAAGAAGTTGTCTTTTTCTGGTTTTAGGAATCTTGCTGTCCCTTGTGGCTCTTGATTTTGCAGGAATGTTATATGGAGGAGGTTGAAGGAAAATGTTTGCTGCCTCCAGAGTACCCCTTTGGGAGCCTGTTAACAATAAAAGCCTTATAGTTGCACACAAGCAGCTCCTTCCAGGCAATATGCCTGAAGGTGCAGAGGGCTTGAAAGAGGAAGGCTAAAATGAAGCGATTGCTATGCATGCTGCTTATTAGTACTTTAGGACTGATACTTCTGTGTGTAAGGGAACATAAAGTTGGGGAACTTTGGGGCACAAAGTTGCTGCCTTCCTGCTCTACATCCAAATCTGTAGCCAGTGTCTGCAGAATTGCCTGGAAGTCTAGAGGGCTGTGCAAGAGCCTAGCAGTACCTTGTCTGGTCCCTTTCTAAGTACCTGTAATTATTCAACAGATCTCCTTTGATCCTAGGCTCAGGCTGCGGAAGAGTAAAATGTTCTGCTGTAGATGGAGGCAGGGTTATCCCCTAGCTAACAKCCTTCCCCTGTGTTTCTTCA
This sequence comes from Apteryx rowi, assembly GCF_003343035.1. Lineage (NCBI taxonomy): Eukaryota > Metazoa > Chordata > Aves > Apterygiformes > Apterygidae > Apteryx > Apteryx rowi. The sequence goes on from NW_020451160.1 coordinate 117,428, forward strand.
GGGACTTTTGAAATCTGTGGTATGGATTTGCTTTTCTCTCCTGGTTCCTCTGATACCTGGTGTCTTATGCTTAAAATCCAGTGGCAGTAACTTGTCAGGAAACCTGGGCAATACAGGAATACAGCTACCACTGAGCCTGGTACAGGGAATCCCTGCAGCTTGGCTTTGCTGTGATGCATGGATTAGTGCAAGGTGGCTGTGAAGCCTGTCAACTGGGTTTCCTGTGACAAAGCAAACAGCTTAAGCTCTGTGTGTATTCAGGAACTGTGTATTAGCTTCTGAGGCTTGTGCTACTGACCACAAAGGCGTTTTTGTATCTGAGCTTAATTGTTGATAAGAGCTGTGCAAAACTAGGCTTTTTAGTAAGAGGCAGTATGGCCATCTCCTCTTGGAACTGTTGGGGTTAATATTTAACTGTTCTCCATGGATTAAAGTAGCCCCTTGCTGTAGCGTGTAAAACTGCATCTCTGGTACAGGTGAGCCTTTCCCTAGCTGTAGCGTTCATTTCTTCTAGTCTTTCCCTCTGCTGGTGGGGAGATATATTGTGGACTGCTGAAGATCGATCTCCAGGCAGACTGCTAGTTTTTGAAAAGGATAAATTTGGTTGTGTAATTACCACGGAGAGGATGATGTGCACGTTTTGGAACTAGGAACAGGGAGAGAGATTGTCATGTGCTACGTATCAAGGAGAAGGCAACATAGTCCAAGTCTGAATGTGCTAATGGGCTCCGCTCAAATGCAGCGCGCACCCACTGGCGTTGCAGCAGGGATTCATTATGCCTGGTGCAATCCATGCGTACCTTTCATCAGTAAAGCTTTGCTTTGGCTGGCACTATTAATGAGCAAAGCCTGGCTGCACTGGGCAGTACCTGAATGGCCAGGGTCCTACTAAGGACAGCAGCATAGAAGGCAGAAGGCATCTGTCTGTTCTTGATGACAATTCACACACATGAGAAACTTAAAATGCATTTTAGTGTTATGTGGAGTAAAAATTTATTTTATTCATGGGAGCATAATGCTCCCGTGAAACCAACTGAATTTCAAGTGGCAATGCTGTGGGGGTCACCAAGATGATATYGATCTTTTAAATTCTGCCACCAGCCACAAGCTCAAATCCATCTGTGCTCCATTTCAGTGGTGAATTGACATCGCTATTGTTTTCTGGCCACTCAGTGATCCCTGTGAAGCGATGGGGCAAGAGTTCAGAAGCCAAAACTGAAAGACCAGTTCCAGCTTGATACTTGGGGAAACTTGACCGAGAGCTCAGAAAGAAGAGCAGTCGGAGAGCGCGTACTGCTGCTCTCTGTGCAAGCAGCTCGGAGCTGAAGTGGCAACGTCTTGAGCYGGCTTGGGAACCCGAGTTGCAGGCAGGCTTGTGTAACAAGTTGATCAGCGATGGCAGGGTTAGATTGCGATGGACTAGCACCTTCCAAACAAGTGAAATGCTGGGTTAAAGTTTTTCCAGCTGCCCCAAAGGCAGGTAAGCTTTGTTACAGAGGGAAGGGAGTGTCTAATTCCAAGCCCCGTCCTGTAATGCTTTACCCAAACCCTAATCTGCTTTTAAGCACAAATTCCTCTAGTCCTAGGTGGATTTGCAAAGGGTCTGACTTTGACTTGTCCCAAAGCAATCACTAGGTAAAATGGATGCATATCCAGCCATCAGCTTTTGAGGGCAGGGGTTGTTTTTGGATTTGAGCTACAAGCAATTACTACAAGAAGAAGAAAAAATATATATATTTTAGGGTAGATCATGATCTGAAAGCTAATTTCTTTGACTGTAATGATGGCTATTCCCATAATTCACACAGGTGTTCCCAGTGATGTCTCCACCAGATTAGAGGTAAAGGGTTTCTTTCCTCTTATACCAGACTAACCCCATTGAAGACAATATAGGAAACCTCCCTTGCTTGYAGAAAATGGTGTTTCTTTCTCCACTCTGTGCTGCAGTAAGCTTAGGCCTATAGACAGGAACAGCGCAAAACTCCTGCTTTGTCTCAGAAATTGGATCCGTATGCAGAGTGTCTGGAAGCATGAGGRGAGAGGGTGTGCACATTCTCATAGGGAAATCCAGAGAGAAGACCAGCCCACTCTTTCAACACACCTTTGGGAAGCACTGCATAGTGAGTGCCTCTGGGCAGCAGGAGCAGAGCAGCTGTCTCTCCCTAGTGCCTCACCATGTGGTTTTTCAGGAGAAGGCTTCCTAAAGTTCCCAGGGTCCTCTCTTGGCTCCTTGTTTTAACACTCTTTCTCCTCTCCGTTGCTAATTCTGGCTCCTTGTTTGACTTGTCGACGAGAACGATTGCCAGGTAAGAGACCCACCTCCTTGTAAGACACACTGTCTAGACAGAGTGCTCGTGCTCTCTTTCTCTTTCTCTCTCTCTTTCTCTCTCTCTCTCTCTTTTTACCCTAAAACTTATACTTTTGATCTGAGTTAGATGACCCCTGCGCTTTAGCAGGCCATACCGTGTACAACCAGAGCACAGTACTGGAAGACTATAGCCAAAGACTTGCTTCTGCTGGACTGCTGGCTTTCGGTGTTTCTTTGTGCAGCTGTTTAAGAAACCAGCTTTTCCTTTTCTAACACTACATGTTTTCATACTTTGGTGCTACAAAGGATTTGCTTTTACCTGGTGGCTCACTGAAGGACCTCATTCAGCCCTAGTCTGGATTGCATTGCTGGAAACTGAATTCTGTGGGATACCTTTGTATTTATAGAGTTCAGCATTTGATTCMTAACACCAGTGTGCAGTGTCCTTAGTCACTGATGTCATGCAGAGGTGATCAATATGTGTACTATTTTTGATAGAAATAATTAAGTAAACCCTTCAAGAATGAGTGTGGAGGGATTCGCAATGTAGACCGGGATAAAATGTCTTCAGTATCATCGTTGGGAAGCAGTATTTGATGTATGAACACAGCAAGTATTCAAGCCTTTCCTGCTGGAAGCTCCGCTTGCTTGTGCGTTGGTGCCCTGTGTGTTGTGCATAGGAAACACTGCTCCCCAGCATCCCCCCCAACCCTGGCATAGTCCCATGCTGGTGCTGGCGAGCTCATCTCGGTAGGGTTAGTTTTCACCTGGACTTCGCAAGGGCTGGTGCTGTGGGACCAGGCTGGGAATGCCTCTTCTGGGTATGAGGTTAGATCAGCTTGAACCACTGGTGAGACCACACCTGGAGGGCAGTCATCGATCTGGAGAGGTCAGAGCCCTCACAAGGCATGCAGCCTGGAGGGAAAGAGAGGGGAGGAGGTGCAGGGAAGTGAGTTGCTCTTAGTCACAGAGCCCATCAGTGGCAGAGCTGAGAGGAGAACTTGCTCTCCGTGCCCAGCTGCTTGAAGCCATTTCATTCTGCCATAGGCTCATGTGCTGCAAAWGTCCCTAGCGTTGCAATGTGTAGTGAAGCACTCAGGAACAAGCTRTGTGTGGTTATCTGTGTTTCACTTCTATTTCTGTGCCTTCATGTGCAAGCTCAAATACAGAAAGTGGCATTTTCGTCATGGCTTTATCCTGTCTTTCTCCCATGGCTCTGTAATTTGGAGAGCAAAAATGACAGTAAATGTCATTGTGCGTCTGCAGTTGTTTGCCAGCGTGGGCTCTAGAGCCTGAAATTTGATGAGCTGGATTGACCATTTGGCTGCATTTAAAAAGCTGGTCAGGAGAGCAGGGCCCTGCGTAGGCACAGGCGCCTCACCGTGCGGGTCTGACTGCAGGAAGGTTTTGGATGTATCATTTGGATGTGAAGGGCCCTCCGTTTTACGTTTTGGTCTCCGTATGTTTGAATGAGTGTTCAAAATTAAAATCTAATAGAGCTGGGGTAGAATCTATTCCTGTAGAGACAGTACACAGGAAAAATCTGGTGTATGTGTATGGCTTGTCATGCTGTCCTGTTTCCACTGTTCTCTGCCCTTTAATCTTTAAACACTTTTTAATAACACAACAGAAAATCATCCAGGGATTTGAGATCTGCCTGTATTACCTTACCAAACTTCTCTTTACTTAGAGTAATATAAAATTTTCCCTTTATTTGCCAGGATGCAGTAACACAAGTTTGTACATGAAGCACTGTGATAGAGAGCAGCTGCTGCGTATTTGGTTGAAAGTGGCTAATGATGGTGAGGGGAGGTAGAGGAAGAGCTGATAGGCTGTTTACCAAAAACTCTTTTCCTTAGAAGCAGTGTTGGAAAGGTCCAGTATTTATCTGATACAAAATGATTTTTAAAAGCCTCTTTATGGTGATAAGTTTCTAATCAGCTTAATGAATGAGGAAACTCTCTGAAGCTTCAGTAGCACTTGAGCTGCTATCTACAGCCCGCTATCTACAGAGGTGCTTTTTTACCCGTTTGTCGTGTCGGAAGCAATCCACAGCTCTCTAAAAACAAATGGATCATAAAATGGGTGAATGTGAGTGTGAAATTAGACTGCCACAACTATGTTGGTTTGTCCTGAAAAGCTCTCTTGTACATAAAGGCTCAGCTGCAGAAATTTTGCAACTTCCTTTCTCCGGTTCACCCTCCAACCACTTGCAGATAAGCATGAATGTTTGGGAGAAAAACTCAACGCTTTTGCCCTGATACTTTGCTGGGTTTCAGCCCAGTCGTCTTCTTGCAGGTGGCTTTTCTGGTGTTTGCAGCTGTATCCCCTTGTGAGATTCATGTACCTGGCTGCACCTCTAAATCAGGCAGCTGTCATATTAGAGGCAATTGCTGAAAATGCAGGGATTTTACATTTTTTCTGCTTAAAATTGCATTTTAATAGCTTTAAAATGCCTGTGTGTGTGTGCCTAGTCAGTGCGGCGTGATGCCTTTGGATTGCCTGGCTAAGAGGGTAACGGGAAGGAAAAGGTGCCTTGTAGCCCCAAATACTCAAAATTTGGATGGCTGGATTCAGTCCCTGGTTCTGACCCAGACTTGAGCAGTGAAATTGGGCCTCGCATGGTCTTTCTGTGACTTGTTCTGTATCTGTGATCAATGCTTTTGTCTTTTCTCTGCAGAGCTGTAAGCTTCCCTGGGCAGGATCTGTGCTGGTGCTGGGCTCTGGGTGATGGGACGCTTGCAGGGTAGCAAGGAGCTCTCTTTGGAAGGGATCCCCTTACGCAGATCTGACGACAGAGCTGCCTGTCTTAAACTTCTCAGCTGCCAGCTCTTTGAGGGCACTGAAGGGAAGGAGAGACAGCGCATGTGCCAATGGGACCAGTGCCCTTTCCTTTTCTGTGTGTTGTGCCTTTATGTGTCCTAGAGACTGCGGAAAGTCCCTGCCGTTTTGGGTTCAGCTCTGAGCAAGCCTGTTACAGAGCAACCCAGATCCTGTTTTAATGCTGATATTTATTGCAGCTGTGCTGCCCGTTCCCACTCATTGCTATGGGTGGGAGCCTGGGATGTTATCAGTTTGCATTAAGTCTGATTGGCCACTCTGAGACAAGTACACATCTATGTTTCATGCTAGTTCGGATTGTAAACTGATGTTTTCGGGCAGGGCCAGTTTACAAAGAACACAGTAGCAGTAGGATTTTTTTTTTCCTGGCTGTAATTTCAAATATCTGAAGTTCAAGCTGTGTAAAAGATAAAGGAATGAGTTTCACTCATTAGATTTCCCTTACTGAATTATGGAAGATCTTCATGCTGCATCTCTGTCTCCAAAGCACCTGGCTCTCTTAGCAAAGAAGGTAGAGAGCCAGGTGGCTGCCTTCCTGGTGTGTCCAGTATCCTGAAGGCAGGATTTCCAAAACACATTCCTGCAGTTCTCTGGGACTGTTGTCATGGGTCCTGCCTACTTGGGGTGGGGGGAAAGCTGTTCTGTGCTGGTTCGCCATTGCTGCCAGTGTGGATATTTCAAGAGACAAATCTGGAGGTAAGTGTGGGATATCTGGGATTTCCTTATTGGGGAGATCAGGCCAGAAGGGTATGGGAAGCTTAATAGTCCTTTGGTGGCAAAGTTGTAAGCAAAATCCAATTCAGGCAGTGTCCTTCAAACAAGGCACTGGGTTGCTTTCCTGCAGAAACTCAGTAGCAGTTATCAAGTCAAATCCTCTGAGTGTGGCTGCTGTATGCAGCTGTGCTCTGAAGCACAGAAAGGGGCTCAGAATCAAGAACACTCAAAATGGGCTGGAGGGTGCTTAGTGTTCAGTGGAAAGTGTGTGATGTGTCTGCTTTTCCTTTGATTGCATTCAGGCAATTCAGCTTCTTCCAACCTGCCCCGAATGCTGTACAAGTAGACACCCATGAGCAAAAGGTTTCAAACTATTCTGCTAATGGGAACTTGACGTTTTTAAAGGTGACCTTGGGAAAAGATGCCATGAGGCTTGAACAAGATAAGCCTAAGAGCACACCAAGCTGGGAAGCAGAAGAGGAGCAGAAGACAGTGAAACTAGTCCCTGGAGGGGTAGAGGGAGCCAAGAAAGAGATGACTGCAAAACCAGCCTCTGGGGTGGAGAGAGCCAAGGACAAGACAGTGGTGAAACTAGCCCTTGGGGTGGAGGGAGCCAAGGACAAGACAATGGTGAGACCAGCCCCTGGGGTGGAGGGGGCTGAGGAGGAGAAGACAGCGAGACCAGCCTCCGGGGCAGAGGGAGCCGAGGAGGAGAAGATGGCGAGGCCAGCCTCCAGGGCAGAGGGGGCCAAGGAGGAGAAGACAACGCCGAGGCCAGCCTCCGGGGCGGAGGGGGACAAGGAGGAGA
>NW_020451160.1:124293-144154 GCF_003343035.1 Apteryx rowi
CCAGCCTCCGGGGCGGAGGGGGCCAAGGAGGAGATGACGGCCAGACCAGCCTCCGGGGCGGAGGGATCTCATGAAAGCAGCATATCCGAAGACAAAGCAAAAGAGCCTCTTGCATCAGCAAAAACCGATGGCTTAAGACCTGTGACTCAGGCTGCTGCAGTGACAGAAAAGAAAAAACTGAAAGCTGCTGATTTCAAATCTGAGCCACAGTGGGATTTCGAGGACCAGTACGTTCTGGACAGCTCATCTCCACCATCGGTATGTGTGTTGGCCATGTGTATTTGTCCAGGAATGACACCTCCCTGTTGACTTCCTTATCTGCTGTCCACAGCACAAGTGTGCCCCTTGCCGTGGAGGATGATCTCCAAGCTGGTAGGCCAATCCACCACTATAAGCGGATGCTGCCAGGACCCAGAGAGGGAGAGTTGTATGAGTACAGCTCAGTTGGCCTGGCCAGCTCTCTGCCATGCTCCAGTATGAGGAATTGTTGTAATCGTGCCCATTTCCTTGGGTTTCTTTGAACATTGGCTGGACCTGCCCTTTCTGGGGCTCAAATGCATGAGGAGCTGGGGAAAATATCACTCCTGTTAGATGTGCTATGAGGTGGGTCCCACACTAAGGTGCCTTGCTCTATTTGAAAGGAGACTTAGGCACACAGTGCAGGCTATACGTTCCCTGTGACAGAGCATCCCAAGGTAAGTGCTATAACACCTACTCTTGCGATGCCTACGGGCAGGCATTAGGTGTCTGGCACTAACATAGTGGTCCTAATGCAGGTGTCCCATCCATCACCTGGTCTCTCAGGAAACTGAACATCTGCATTCCTATGAAGATTCAGCTTTCTAGTCCCCAGATTTGCCTTGATCTTGGTTTCATACAACCTAGCTAAATAAGCAACCAGGCTCCTGGTGAGGGAACAGGAGTAGGAATGCCTGTGTGTATGTCTGTTCATCCAAACATGTATGTACCAAAGTAAATCAAATGCTTTGGCAGCAGAGGGAAACTCATCACACTTGTGCTGTGTTAGACAGTAAGCTATGATGCTGGCAGCAATGGTGAAGAGGGGCTCAGTGCACAGGGACAGAAGCTGTATTAGTTGTTTGTATTAAAGTCAAAATAAGGTCAAAGAAAAGGGTTAGATGGTGATCAATAAATGTGTGCCTGCCTGCTTTGGAGACGGTATGCTAGAAGCTGTTCCCATCTGTAAGGATTTCTGTCAATATTGGCTAAAATTCAACTACATGTGGGTGTGCCCCATGAGGGAAAAGTATGGCTGAAACAGCTGAAAGAGTATCTTTATTTCTGTTCTTGTGGTTTATTATAAACAAGAAGATGAGAGACTCTCCCAGGTGTTGCTGAATAACCTCCACCTTGTGTGTAGATGCTCATAATGGGCAGACAGATCCTTTACCCATTCAGAGCTCCCCTGACTTGAGATGGTCCCAGCTTGTTGGGTTGCTGTCTAGGACTTTGTTGCTATGTATTGAACCATCATCAGAGCAGAGCAAATCATTCATAACAGATCCTTCATTAACAGATCTTTCTTTGTTCCTGTTTGTTAAATAGGAACAACTGTAGGCTTGCTCAGCACAGGAAGAGTATTTTGGTAGAGCTGAAGATGGGAATTTCAAACAATACAGTTGGACCTGTCAAAGCAGTAACACTTGCACAGTTACAGTTTTAAAGTTTTCTTGTGTATCCTGCTTGTTTGGAACATTGTTCTGTTAGTTAGTTCTAGTGACTATCTGTAATTGACTGAGTAGGTCTTGTTACTGATCATCTTCCAGAATGATAAGTCTGGTCCCCACCATCAGGTTGTCTTAAAAGCCATGGAATCTGAAAGCAGCACTTCGGTGTCTTTTTCTTTTCTGTTTCAAACTGAACTCTTGTTTTAACCATATTTTTGAACTTTCCTCCATAGTGATGAGGGTTAGGAACTAACTTAAAATGAAATCTGAGTATCTCATAATCACTTGAGTCCAGGAACAGGGCCTTTAGAAAAGTTATGAACAATAGCAGAGCAGTATCTTGTGCGAGCAAGCAGATAAGAGCAGGCTGTGGTGCATAGCACTGTCTCTGTCCCCCATCTCATGGTGGTAACTCTTTTTAAAGCATACCCAGAGCAGTTCCAGGAGTTTTCCCCAGCACCCCTGTCACTGGGAGCCTTGGACAGGCAGGTGGCTCTCTCTAGAGTGAGGAAGGTCTTTACACGTGGGTGTAAATGTCCTTTACACGATGATGATGTGCTCAGAGAGCAGGGATGGCATAAGCAGTTCAGCAGAGCATGGAAGCTCCTGCTTCAGCTTGATGGTCTTAAAGAGCCATTTGCCCATTTGAAGTCTCAGTGCCACAATCCTCCACCATAGCCATGTGCTATTTTGGTGGCATTAAGAGGAATGTAGCTGTGGCTCCAGGGGCGTGCCAGGGCTGCAGGCACTGTGTTGTTCTGCCTGGACCTCTACCAGTGGAGCAGGGGCTGCTCTTGAAAATGTTGACCCTGCTCCCCAAACCCAAGGTGCCCAGGATGCCCTGGAAGATATGTGCAGAAACCAGAGGTAAATGAACTGGACTGATGAAAGATCTGGGGATGGGTTTCATCATTTTGATGTTTTCTCTTTGAGTTTTCTCTCCCCTCCTGTCCCCGTGGTATTTTGGTGTTATTTCTCTTCACCCCATTTGGCAATGCGAGCCATTATGTTGCTGATGGGGTGCACTCTTCAGCGTGGCATTGAGCCACTTAAGAGAGGAGCAGCTGGCCCCAAGGTTATGTCTGTTATCCAAAGATCTGCGGCTCTGTTAAAGGCAGAACTTGGCCGTCAAACATTTGAGCTCATATGTTGGCTCAGCCTTACTGAGTCACAGCAGAGGTGCCTGCCAGCTGTGCCTGTCGGTGGAGCAGGGTGTGCATCCTCCTTGCTAGGCTCTCCTGGGCTGGAGGCACCCAGAGTACAAACGGAACTGGGAGAACTACGTGACTGAGAGTGCACATGCCATGTGGGGCTGTCCCTCACTACTCCTGCCCAGAGTTAGTGCCTGCCTGCAGGTGCACTGGGGTCCTGCTCATTGTTGGAGGTGGTGAGTCCCAGGGGGTCTTGTCTTCTCATCCAATGAACTGCGAGAGCGTGTGCTCCCCCCTGCCCATGCAGCCATCTCAGTAATGTAGAGCAGGACCTGGCACTTACAGGGGGAAGCTGAGAGCGTCCTCCAGTGTAGCTGGGGTTGCAAAGTATCTGGGTGTGCAGAACAGCTGGGACAGTGGGAAAAACCATTTCTCAGTGCAGAAAAGAGGAGAAAATGCACACAGAATGTCTTTAATGAAGATGTGGGTCCAAATGTCACATGTTGGGTCTCGCTCTTAAACCTGATCCCCAGTTCTGCAAGGAGAGAGAGTGACTCAGAAGCACCTCCACGTCCTGAGGCCACCTCCTTCATTTCCTGCATGATCAGACTTTCCGCTAGAACTCTCCCACTCTGATATTAATCCAGTATAGCTGCAGAGGCACAAGAAATTCCAAACCTAGGACAGTATAAAGTACAGCTTGAGCAGGAAGGGAACGTCCCTGTCTCTGGACATGAAATGTGCTCCAAATGAAACGATGCCAATATCAAACCCTCCACAATGTTCTCACTGCACTCGTGTTGTGAGCAGGCAGAATGAGGCCTGTCTTCTCAGACTGCAACAAGATTGTCACCTTCACCCATAGCAGTGAGCCCAGCTCAACTGCAGAGTGCACCCCAAGCAACAGCAGGCAGGAGATGTGGAACCTGCTCTGTCATGCTTTTGCATGTCATGCTTTTGCATGACAGAGGCTCAAAAGGCTTTGGCCATGCAGTACTGTTACTGCTGTGGATTTGAGCTGAGCCTGCATGCCCATTTGGTCCCCTGTTTTGTCTTTCAGTGGATATTGTAGTAAATATGTGGGGAAGATGCCTAAGAAGGAAGGACCCAAACTGACTCAATGCAGGTCTACCACAGTGGAGTTGTCTGCTCTCTGTCTGCACATGCAGGCTAATACCTGCTGGCAATAGTAAGGCCACTCTTGTTACCAAGGGTAAACAGGCTTGGATTCCCATCCCAGCTGCACATTTCCCTGTTTCCTCTTTAACCTTGAGCAAGCTGTTTGAATGCTTTTTCTTGTCTTTGAAGATGATGATAATGGTCATCTGATCCCACACATTCCTCACTGTGTTTCTTCATGTGCTCAGCTCTCTGAGGCCGGGACCTTGGGAGGTGCATTACCAACAGGGGACGCTGGCCTCATTTGGTATGTTTAGGTTAGGCCTATCACAGGTATTGAGTTGTGTCAAATAATGAGGCCCCAAACCAGTAAAAGTGATTTTGCTTCTGATAAAAGGTGTGAGTGYCGCAGGCCTGTTGTCCTGAAGAAAAAATTCTTAGAGACCTGGAGTCACACTGGCTTCCTTGTGGGTGATTTTCCATCAGCTGGTTGTTGATGTAATGCTGAAATTGTGCCTCGCGTTCATGGTGATGGGACATTGAGGGGGGATGGCTGATGTATWACTGGAATTTCTTTTCCGTATCCTCACACACAGACGCGCGCACTTGACACTCAGTCAAGTTTGTCAGCTCACTGCTAATCAGGCCTTTCATTTTCTTTTTGTTCTTCAAGGCCTGCTCTGACTCAGTGAAGGCCAAAGCTGCCAAGTCTGACTGGCTGCGAGATCTTTTCCTGCCCAACATTACGATCTTCACAGATGGGAGATACTTCAATGATAGTGAGTGGAACCGCCTGGAGCATTTTGCACCTCCATTTGGCTTCATGGAGCTGAATTATTCATGTGAGTACCTCAGGGCCTGTTCAGATGGGACCACCAAACTCCTGGCAGCAATCTTGTGGCAAGTAGCTGGAGGTTTGCAGCATCTCTCTGTCGCAGACGGCAGCTAGATGGATCCCGTGGTGGAAACTGTGCAGTTTCTCTGCGTCCATTTCCCAGGCTTTTGATGCTAACTCTCCACTGTGTTTGCTTTGCAGTGGTGAAGGAGGTCATGTCCCTGCTGCCTCCAAACCCCCACCAGCAGCTCCTCCTGGCCAACAGCAGCAGCAACATGCCAAGATGCATCAGCTGTGCYGTTGTGGGGAACGGGGGGATACTGAATAACTCCGGGATGGGCCAGGAAATTGACTCCCATGACTATGTCTTCCGGTAAGACAGACCCTTTATTGCTTTCCTTCTTGCAAGATACCCACTAGCCTATTCTGGCTAGCAGGATAATTGCGGCTGGATAACTTTGCCTCTCCTCGTATTGCCCTGCCTCCCACGTGCCAAAATGGCAGGTAGCAGGACAAGAAGCCAAACCAAAAAGGTTTTGGAAAATTCCTGAACACCAAGGAAGAGTCTGTCTGGGTTTGGAGATGAGCCATAAAAAACCATTCCCAAAGCAGGGGGAAGTAGCTTTTCCACAGCTGAAGAGGTGTAGCTCAAAATGGGCCTAATCTGCCCTTCYTCCAGACTAATGCTCTCTTGTCCTTTTATAAATGTGGACACCAGGGTTTACCCTGATCATCTGCTAACTCTGCTCCTCTGTTTGATTTCCTTTCTCAGGGTGAGCGGGGCCGTAATCAAAGGTTACGAAAAAGATGTGGGAACAAAAACCTCCTTTTATGGATTCACAGCCTACTCCCTGGTGTCCTCTCTCCTGATCTTGAGTCATAGGGGGTTCAGCAAGATTCCAAGGGGAAAAGTAAGTCAGGTCCATGTCATACATGCTCACAGCTTTGACAGGATGCTGTTTGTGGTGTTCACTTCTGAACTTTCCCTCGATGAAGAGCAAAGGGACTGAGGTAACACCTTGGCATTACCCTTTGTGAGGGAACTGCATCAGCTTAGCTTGAGAGTGAGCATTCACAATGGCAAGCTGGGCTTGAGTCCTGCCCCAGCCCTTTTTTATATAAAGTAGCWACACACCAAATGTTATCTCCACTCTGCTTGTATAGAATAGTTAAAAGCTGTGGACTCTAGATCTGTGCCTGAGACACTCGGTGAGCCTAGATACCTGCTTGCTTTTTGTTTTTTAAAGTACGTTTCTCTCTCATGCTGTTCATTAACACTTACTTGTTTTCCTAGCATATCAGATACATTCACTTCCTGGAGGGCGCTAGAGACTATGAGTGGCTGAAGGCTCTTCTGCTGAACGGAGAAACCAGGAAGGGATTCTTGAATCAATACGGGTAAAACAAATGGGGCCCACCTCTGTGCCCTTGAGTGTAGAGCACTCCACTGTGCCCTCTTCCAGCCTCAGTGCTATGTCCAGCCCTGCTGAGAGGCAGGACAGGGTAAAGCGAGGTTAAACCCTCCTTCCCTTGCAGATTTGTTTTTATACCTCTTCTCCCCCCCAGCTCTGAGCACTGCCTTGACCAATACACCTCCTTCCCAGAAATAGCTGGTTTCAGTGGTGTGTGCACATATGCAGTGAGTAGCGGTCTGTGCTTGGAGAAAGCTTTGGGGTCCTCTGGGATGAACATGTGCTATTGTCTGGTCTGGTGTCTGTACCTGGTGGCCTGCCTACTCATGGATGAAGGTCCCAATTTTACCAAGTCTTGTCTAGACATGCACACACTCTGATATTCCTGTGTCCTGTTGCTCCCCCTCTTCCCTGATCTCTTCCCCTGCAATGCACACAGGTTTTTGTCATCATCTGGGAAATGCTGMAGAATAACTTAACACCATTTGTGTTTTTTTTCTTATCACCAAGTGAATCAGGGCTGATGCTTTCCAGCCATGATGAGATATAGGAGCTTGTCCTGAGTCTCCCCATTCCTGTCCTTAGGCAAAGGCCCCGAGACAGATTCGATGAAGATTTCAAGCTGGACAGATACCTGGTGGTTCATCCTGATTTTCTCAGATATATGAAAAACAGGTGAGCAGGGAGTTATCTGCTCTAAGGGGATTATTATTTTTCTGGCTAGCACCTTCTCTCTCTGTCTCTGGGCTCTATCCTCCCAGCTTGCTCCCTCAACAACTGCAATTTAGCCACACCAGCAGCTTGGGAATSAGGTTAACCTGTGTGCAGTCAATTAAAATGCTCTATGGTACTGAAGTGGGATGTTAGCAGTGTGTAGACCTCTGCCTGGAGCAGGACATTACCCTCTGGCACCTGTGAGCTGGAGAAGCAACAGCTGTAGGTTTGGTTTTCTGCACAGAAAATATGTCCTGGGCATGTGGTACTTCTGGATGGGCAGTGTTGCTAAAGTGCCAGAATAGTTGATCTAGTTCAGGACCAACCTTTCGTGGTTCCCATAGCTCAGGACCTTGGAGGAAAGCTCCTCTTCTCACATCCCTTGACTCAGTAAGTTGTTTGTGCCCTCAAGCATGAGAATAGGCACTTCTTCAGTATCCCATTCCCTTGTCCTGGCTGCTGCTCTTTGCATCTCTAATCCTTTTTACAAGCCTTCTAGACGCTGTCACTGTAAGATCTGCCAAGCATGGGCCACATGTGATTATGAGCTGCAGCAGAAGAGCTTCTGTTGTGCCCTACTTTGGCTACATTTACTCTTCAGTCTCCCTGAGGGCTGAGTTGTGCTTTTCTCTGAGAGAAGGCAAATACAATGCCAGATGGCTCACACTTACCTGCTTGTTTTGCCATCTCCCCTCTGGCTTGGGTCCTTTCCAAGGCCAAGAGGGCTCAAAAAAAATTTTTTTTTCTGGTGTGGAATCCTACCTTTCTAACAACCACTGGTGCAAAACCCCACAGCTCCTAACAGTTTTTGTGCTCCTACTCTGTGCCTTTTCTACATTTTTTTTGTTTCCCTCCTAAATGAATGGAGATAAGGATATACCAAGGGGCTCCAAAGCCACTCCTGTATTGCAAGGCAAAGGACAGATGTGAGAACAGGCTTTAATGCGGTAGATCCTTTAATCCACCACCTCTTTATGCCCACTGCTGGATGACCTACCGCTTTCATAAAGCTTGGGCTGAGCTGGGCTCAGTGCAGGTTACAGTGTGGCTGATGGCCTCGTGCTTTACTGAGCGTGCAACAGCACCCCTGCATACAAACACACTCATGCATACTTGGGTGCTTCTCACCCGGTCCTCAGTGCCGGTAGATCCGACTCCAGCACTGCTATGCATCTCTTCCCAGATTGTGCAGTGATAGTGCAGCGCCCAATTGGCTGTGCACTGCAGATGTGTGAGGCTTGATGGGTCAGCACAGACCCACACAGTGCATATTCCCTKGGGAGCGTGACCTGGCACTGTCGTYGTGAGCACAACTGGAGCTTTTGGTGATTCAGGGTTCAAGAGTCCAGCATCAGAGAAGGGTAGAAGAATGAGAGAGAGGGAGATGTCCTGACATTCTAGCTCTGTATCTGGCCCAGCTTCTGTTGCAGGCTTGCTGCCCTCATAGCTTGTCTGAAATGCCCAGCATGGGCACAAACTGCTGCAAGGAACAGAGGTGGCACACGGGCCACAGGGGGGCAAGCTAGAGCCAGTTTGAACCATCACACCTAGCAACTGCTCCCTGCTTTCTTCTCTTCTGCTGCAGGTTTTTAAAATCCAAAACACTGGATAAGCCCTACTGGCGGCTCTACAGACCCACGACAGGGGCCTTCCTGCTTCTGACTGCCCTCCATCTCTGTGACCAGGTAAGGGCATGATGATTCCTGRCTGCCCAGAAGAGGGGATAGGATAATAGGGTAGAGCATGGGTGACGCCAGCCTCGACCACCATCTGCTTTGAGAGTAGAGGGATTCTTGTAAGCTGTGGGGGAGCGGACTGAGCACAAGAGGAATGACCCTAGAATAGATCACATACAGGCTGYGAAGCTTCCTGTGGCTTCAGGGCCTGAGGACTGTCCTYGCTCCCAAGGAGGTAGTTTGAGAGGAGATCAACCCGTCTGGAGCCAGCATTTGCAGTCTGGTCTATCTGGACCCCCATGTAGGGTCACTGGGAGGCAGCCCTTACTGGCATCCCTGTCGTATGCTCCTCCCCGTTTGGGAGCTGTGCTCTGTATTATACTCAGCACCTTCCATCCTTTGTACCTCTCCAAACTGAGCCCTCTGTCTTTCCCAGGTGAGTGCCTATGGCTACATCACAGAGGGTCACCAGAAGTACTCGGATCACTATTACGACAAGGAGTGGAAACGCCTGGTCTTCTACACTAACCACGACTTCGACCTGGAGAAGAAGGTGTGGAAAAGGCTCCACGATGAGAATATCATGAAACTCTACCAGAGATCCTGACTGTGTGGCAAGCGCCATTGCTTGGGATATCTCAACAACGCCTCACAGGGAAAGGAGGAGTACTTCYAGAGCCAGGGTTAGCTCTGGACTTCCAGGCACAGATACTTCCTTGCTTTGGACATTTCCACAAATGTGCAAGTGCTACAGGTCGGGAGAAGAACAGCCAGCAAATGCAGCAGACCAACAAAGACATCCCCAATCTGACTACATTGCAAGACCCATTGTGGATGATTGTAGGCTCTGGTTTTGGGAGGGAGAAATCCAGGATGGATCTGAGTAGCAGCTGGTCATGCGTCCTCATCCAAGTTTACCCTCTTTGCAATGAGATGCTCCTCTCCTCAGGCTGGGGCTAGCTTTTTGTTCTAGGTGGTTCCTCTCTCTTAGCAGTGCCCATCTCGGAGTTGGGTGTCTTGTCTAAGCAAGCTCCTTCTGCAGCCAATGGACAGAGATGGATGGACAGATCCTGTCTCAGGTGGATGACTCGGGTGAGGTGCTGCTCCGGCTCTGCTGCCTTCCGATTAAAAAGAATCTGGATGCTTGGCTTGCAGACGGCTGATAGGATGGGATGAATCTCACTTTTGCTTCCCACCATAGCCTACTCATGACACTTCAGAAGGAGCACCATGATGGCTGGTGTCCGATCTGCTTCCCTGAGCTCACCATCAGTAAAAGSGAAGGTAAATGCTCTCTGCGGTGCACAAGGCTTGCCAGACTTGCTCAGTGCCGCTGGCTCTGTGGGCTCCCCTGGCTGCAGGACATGTTAGCATTGTGTTGCAGTCCTGGTGTGCCAAGTCAGTGCTTAGTTGGGCCTTGGCATGCTTGGCTACCACCTGTCCCAGGAGCACTTTGTTTGCCCTCTGGCCAGGGGAGATAGGAGCTCTCCAAGTCCAGGAATGGTTGCTATCTGTCCTTGCTGCTGGCTGGAGCGCCTGTCCCCAGTCATGCTGAGGGGGAGAGGCCTGGTTGCAGCCAGCAAGCCTGCARTGTATTGCCTTATGAATGGGGTTTTGCAAGCAAAATAAATGTCGCTGCTTTGGCCAAGCTGATTTTCATTGCAGCCCTGTGGGATGTGGTTATTTAGTTTGTGCCCAAAACAGTTGCTCAAATGCTGCTATATAGGGGAATGGAGCCAAGAAAGGGAGGGAGAAGAATGAGAAGGGCTGGGGGTTAATGTCAATACCTCCATCTGCTAATGCTCTGCAGCTTGCGTGGATACACCTGAGTGGTCTCCAGTTGTCCACCTTGCTGTGGCAGGACAGGGATCAGAGCTGGCTGTAAACCTCCCTGAGGAGGTGGATAAATACCTGGCGAGTCTGTCATTGTCCCAGTGACTGCTTTCTGGGTATATCAGATGCTGGAGATGACTGCCTGGGGGGCTGGATGTTTCTCCCATGACACTACGCAACCAAAAGCCGCTTCCAGTGTCCAGGCAAGCCCAGAGCCTCACCCCGGGTTTGGCAGGCCCCGGACTGGGGCCCAACTGCACACCAGCTGTCTGGTCCCGATGGACCTGCTTTGGCTGCAAGTGGTTTTTCTTTTGTCCAACATTTCTGTCTGGCAGCGGTAGCGTCTCCGAGGACCCCCCGGCCTCTGAGGGAGGGCGTTTCAGCTCGGATTGTCAGCAGGGTTTGTTAGGCCCCATTTCCTTTGTCCCTTTATTGCTTGTGCTGCAGAGAGGCCGAACAGTTTCTCGTGTCTCAGTAAGCTTGTTTGCAATGGAGAAACCCCCCATTGACAATCTAAACAACGAATGCAGCTTGTCTGGGAGAGGCTGCAGCCTGCGTTGGCTGCTCTGCCCACAAGCCCCACGATGTCCGTGGGAGAGGAGAGCTATCCGAAACGCAGCATGCCTCTTTTGGGAATAACGTGTGCAGCGCTGGATGTGCAGGGATCCAGCGCTGTGAAGCCATCGCCCTCCTCGGCTTGGTGGGAGCCTCGCGAGGGCTGAGCCAGCTTCCCCTGGGCTGCGCACGCTCTGCCAGAGCCATGGGCAGGCTTTGGACCAGGCCAGAAATACCATTCCTGAGCAGCAGCCGGCTGGCTCCCTGAAAAGGGGCAGCCTGACGGACACTCGTCACCCTCCAGAGCCAACCGAGGACAAACTCCCAGTGACCCCAGGAGCTCGGGGCCCTGCCGAGTGTTGCCGATGTCCTGTGTCCCCCAGGCCCTGCCTGCCTTTCCCAGCGCCGATGCTGATGCTCGGCTGGGCTGGCTGCGGGGCTCTGGGCTCTCAGGGGGGTAGCGAGGAGGCTTTGTTCCTTCCCCGTGCCAAATTGCTGCGAGTTGCTAGGTGACCAGCCCCGCACGGGTATTCTTCCCCTCTGAATAGGGCTTTTCTGTTCCTGAGAAGTTGGAAGAAGTTTCTCTTAAATCCTTCCCTTCCCCCTCTTCCTCTTTTGTTTCCTTCTCCTCCGGGAAATGGGATGGGGCAGGGGCTGAGCCCCACCGTGCAAGGCAAACGTGGTAGGCGAGAAGACCGGGCGTTGTGGATGGGCTAGCAGCCCTGAGCCCATGGTTTCCCCCAGCACCCAGCTCTTCTGTATGGCTGAAGTTTCCCAGAGTCGAGAGGAAGAAAACCTTCCTGGGAGGCTTTCCTCACTGGCAGAGCCCATTTCCCTCCGAGCTCTCCTCTCATGATGGAGTCCAGACAGCAGAGGTTTTGGTGCTCTTCAGTCGTCAGTGATAAGTCAAGAGGGTTTGGAGACAAAGTCTCCCAGCCAACCCCTGGTGCAACTCAGTGTAGCAAAGCTYGTGGAGGACAGTTATAAACAGCATCCTTGGCAAGAGCTGGGATGCAAGTCTTGGGAGAATCCCCCAACTGTGCGTGTCACTGGGTGAAAGCAGCAATGCCAGGCAGCGCCAGATCAGCACCAGCCTCCCCAGTGCAGCTGAACAGAGCCACGCTGAGGACTGTGCATGGTGCCGTGGTGCCTGGCCACCCCAAACATCCTCAACCAGGTCCCTGTGGTTGGCAGGCCAGCAACTTGTCCCAGTGCCACCAGATGGCAGCTCTTGTCCAGGCACCCGGCAGCATTGTGCTGTATCTGGCCGTCCGTGTCTGGCACTGGCCGTGCCCATGGGCCGTTAACAGCTCCAGGGCTGCCCACGCTGTGTGGCCAAGTGCCGTAGGCTGGTGCTGTGCTACCATCCCAGTGCCTTTTGTAACACCCACCTGCCTGAAGGGTTTATGGACCAGGAACTCCTTGGGGTGCATGGGAACTCACACAGGAGAAGAGGTTTGGTCCTTGTGAGAGCTGCCCTTGCTGCTGGGTGTCCCCAAGAGCTGCTCTGTGGATGGGGGAGCACAGGACGCTGCACTCCGGGTCCATGYGGAAGCATGGCACAGATTGCTACACCTTGCACGGTCTCACAGCAAATCAAGGAGAGCAATAACCAAGTGGAACAATGCAGTGCAAGGTGCGTGCAAAGGGACGGTCGCATCTTGTGCAACACGGCATGGTGCCAGGGACTGCACAAGTGAAGGGGCGCATGGCAGGATCAGGGCTGGGCATCCTGGGAGACGTCTCGGAGAGACACAGCAACTCCCACTCATATGGAGACAAGGTATCCCTGTGCTATCGGCCATCAGCGTCTTTCTCCACTGGCAGCCAGAAGCTCCAGGTTCCTGCTGGGTTTAAACCGGGATGTTGACCCTCTGATTTGGGGAAGAAATACGCAGCTGTGCTTCAGCATCCCCAGAAGCTGCTGATCTCTGCTGTAGTGAGATCTCTACTTTTTTGGGAAGCTATTGGTGAGTACCCGTTATCCATTACTTCAGCTCTGCCGAATTCTTCCCTGGATTCCCCAGGGATAAACTGCCTTTAGACATTCCCTGCTGGGCTGGGAGACAGAAATCCATTTACCCAGAAGGTCTTGCAGGTGCCACGTCCCAGGCAGAGCTCTGAATCTTTTGTTTGGTTTTTACTTCTTCCTTCTCCGTGGTGTGACTGTTCACCTATCTATAGCAGAAGCAGGGACCGTGTCCAGCCACGCGCTGGCAGGCACGTAGCTCTTCAGCTGGGACCTGCAGCCAGCTCTGGAGCAGGAGAAAGCAGCTTTGGGGGGTTGCTGGGCTGAGGGACAGGGATAGTGCCTTGGGGACTGCTCAAGCAGCACTGCGAGCACTCCTGACCCATCTCGTTACCAGTCCTGGTTGTCCCACCCCGCTTTCTAGAGCCTGCAAGGCCTCTGCAGGCCTCTTGGGGCCATGTCCTGGGGCTCTGGTCACCTGTTAGCAGTGGCAAAATCCAAACCCAGCTGCAGAGCCCGGATGCTGTGGAGCGCTGGGAGGGGATTGCTGCACGTACCGCACTCCTGGCTCCAAGCATGGYACATGCCATGATGGGGACAGCAGATCCAGCTTGTCACTCCTGTTCCTCTTTCCCAATCAAGAAACCAAGGCGCAGAGCAGCAAGGTGACCAAGACAGAGCTGGAAATCACCACCCAGCTTCCCAGCACTCGTGCTTTCTCCAGAGCCATGACTAGTGTGTGCCGAACGAGAGCTCCGCAGGCGTTGCAGGAGCGCAGCAGAGGTGTGTGCCTACTCCAGGTCAGCACAAACATCCTCGTGCTGGTGATTTGCCAGATGCTATTTACATTCCTGGAGGCAAGAGAGGTTTGGACCGGGCCCTTTGTGCACAGGGACACTGGGGAAATACACCCTCTCCTTTCTCCCTGTATCAAGGGATGTGGCAGCAGGGAAATCCAGTCAGACCAGAAAAGCTATTGATAACAGGGGAGGGAGAACATGATAAAGGAGCAGCCCGTGACTTTGCATTGCAAAAAAACAACAGATGACCTCCTCGCAGCTCCTCTGCAGGAAGCCCTAATCTCTGGCTGCTGGAGCAGGTCCCCACAGGCAAACAGCTCCTGGAGGTGCAGCAGTGGCCGGGTCCTCGTGTCCTCCTCGCGGGCACACGGATGCAAGTCTGGGGGCCTTTGTTTTGGAGGGTGCAGGCAGGAGACCTGAACCATCCAGGCCCATTCCGAAAAGGAGATGACGTGGGGCACTGTTCAGCTGTACTCTGTGCCCGGAGGGGATGGAGGTAGGAGCTGGCCCCTCTGTCTGGGACTGGAGGAGTTTGGCAGTACCTCAAATCCCAGCTTTGGGGTCTGGGGATGCACACGAGCTGTGCTAACGGCAGAGAAGGAGCGATGCCCTCATAGGGACATCAGGGCTGTGCCAGTGGTGGAAGCACAGCTGCTCTTGCAGGCTCCTGGCTTTATCGCTTTGTTGGGGCTGGAAGAGAAAACAGAAGGCTAAATATCAAAGCAGCCTGAGCGAAGCCATCACCTACTCAATTTCTGGGATGCTTGTGGCCTGCTTTGATGCTGCTAAAGCCCTTCACGTGCTGGACATGGCGCTGAGGGGCCGCATCAGGCTGGGGCTCCTCAGCCTGGCTGGGCATCAGGGACCTAGGTGCTGCAGGGCTTTCCCAGCCCAGCCTGACCCTCAGGGCAGTAAATCCTGGAGAGATGCCTGCGAGCTGAGTCCTGGGAACATCCCGAGGCTCCCTCCCACGGACGGGCTCCAGTGCGTCACCCTTGCCAGGGCGTCAGGCGGGGAAGGCACAGCCCCGACCTGCCACCCGCAGCGGAGACAAGGATGCGGCTCCAACCGATGCTTGGAGATGGTGTCTTCTCTCCTCAGCCCTGTCCCCCTCCCAAGCTGCGTCCCTCAGGGACGGACCCCTTGGCCAGGTGGCTTTGAGGTCCCATCTTTCAGCAGACCTCGGGGATGTTCGCCCTGCCAAGAGCATGCAGCTCCCCAGGATCAGCTCACGTCCACCCTGGCTGGACCGGAGCAGGCGAGGGAGAGGAAGGCAGCGGTTTGGGTCATGTCACCTAGATTTGCTGGAGGCATTTTCAGCCCCGCGTCCCTGCAGAGGATAATCCAGGGCTTGTCTATTGCCTCATGCCTGTTGGAGGGGGACAACCTTCGGACTGCGCGTTCGGCTTATCTCAGCCGTGGTCAAGGGTGTGGGGCTGACCGCAGGCTCTGCCAGGCACAGGTGCCCGGAGATGAGGCTCCGGACAGGCCCTGCAGCCCCRGGGACAGCTGTCGGCATGCGGAGGAGACCCAAGCCAACGTGGACTGGAGGCTGCATGCACAGCCCTGACCTGGCAGCCTGGCCTGTGTCTCATCCCGGGGAAGTTCTTCCTTTTGTGAGGAGCAGACCGGGGTTTGAGGAGGGAATTAAAGGGTGTGTTTGCCTGATGGGCTGGATCCTGCTGGATTGGCCATAAAGATGGGCCCCATCAGCTCCGTTTCAGTGAGAAGCTGCATCTCCACGCTTCTTTCTCTCCCTGCAGTATGGGATTGCACTGTGGGGAGGGACGCCCCATTTCCTCGGACAGCCTTTGAGGTAAAAGGTGGAAAAGGCGGAGAGGCAGAGCCCGGTGCTGGGAGCCGCAGWCACCGCGGGGTAGCGCGGAGGCCAGGAGCGCTGCCCTGAGCATCTCCAGTCCTGCGGCTGAGTGCTGGCACCATGCTGCTGTCATACCGGCCTAGCGATCCCCATGCCCAAGCATCCCTCTACGTGCCCGTTAGAGACCATCGCGACAACCGAGGAGACCCCAGCTGTCAGCTCCCAGCTTGTGCTTGGGTGGGTGACCGGCACCCCCGAACCAGGTAAAGCAAACGCCAGCATCGCTGGGGCAGCAGGCGCGCGCGGGGTGGGCACCAGCAGCGTGCGCCACGTGGCAGCGCTCGCGCCCCCGGGGCCGTCGCGCCGGTGCCCGCGGAGGAAAGAGCCCTGCGGCAGGAATACAGCTGCCTGTCCTCTGTGATGGCTGTTTCTCCTGCTCGCCTCCTGGCTTTGGTTGCAGTAACAGCTAGAAATCCTGACCAACGCCATCCGGGACCATCCGCCGGACGGCGCAGGCAGCACTCGGTGCGGGCAGGCTTTCTGCATGACCCTGTTTCTCGGGGGGAACCTGGCAAGAGGCGGTTTGGCCGAGCCGCTCTCCTCGCTGCTCTCCCAGCCCGCCGTCGGGAAGGGGCTGTGCGTCAGCCTCCCTAGACATCTGCTAATGAATTTTTCATTACGCAATGGCCTTGCCTCCATAGGCAGCCATATGGCCCCACATTCTCCAGCGGGGCCCGTGGAGCAACACATTTTAAGTCCAGACTTTGATTTTTCAAGGAAGTTTCCTTTGACCGGGTTTTTGGCACTTCCTTAAATGCACCTCTGACCTATGCTGAACAGATTGAGGTATATAAATCCTCTGGGAGATCTTTGGAAACGGCTTTCTCCCAGCAGGACAGTTCATCATGGTAAAGCCCATGAGGCTTTCCTCCACCAACCTGTGGCCGACAGCCAACTGGTGCAAAATGTTCTTATTTTCCTCTCGCTGTCTCTAGCAATGTGGATGGCTTGGGTTTGGTTTCCAAGAAGTAATTACTGGAATAAAAAGCCCAGGCTAAAAATGATACTTGCTGGTTTTCATTGTAATTTCTTTGTGTTCTTTTTCTAATCTTTATTTGGCAACTATTGTTTTAAAAGGTTTTCACACTTATTTAACTCCTAAATAAGTAGCACTTAATTTTGAGGCACGGGCCAAAAATGCATCCTAGCATAAAATAAGTAAAGCAGATGAAGAACTGTACGTCTCATTTTTACTTGTAAAACACGAGTAAAAAACCTTACATTGTGGAAACAAAGAGATGGGAAGGACTTCAAGAAATCAGCTMCTCCATCCCTCTGGGCAAATGTACCGAAGCCGCCTCTCGCCAGCGTTTGCATAATCGGAGCATAAAAGCCTCCCGGATGGTCAGTCTCTGACTTTCTCCGGGCCACTTGCTCCTGAGCTTCGCTCCTTCAGGGCCAGGGCCAGGGCCAGGCTTGCTGAATCCCTCGTGGCTTACGGGAAGGCCCAGAGCTGAGAGCCCATGAGCCGAGACGGTGGCTCTCAGGGACCGAATCCACCTTGGCACGCTGAGGAAAACGGAGTTTTCATCTTTGTTTTGCGATACCAGATTGGCTAAAATGAAGGRTCCGCAGGCGCAAGACCTGGCCYGCTAGCAAGGAGGGGTGCGTGGCGCCGGGTGCCCCGCGGCCGCCGTCTCCGCAGCCCCGCGTTGCTGCAGGGCAGCCTAGYGGCGTCGCGGTGCAGCGCGGGGCCTTTCCGTGCCAGCGCTAGCGCTGCCCGTTCCTGCYGGAGCCCCTGCCGTGCTGCTGGAGGACGGGAGCCAAGGGCACCCCAAAGACGTCATCCTGCAGCAGGCTCAAGACGAGCACGAGGGGACCCCTGCGTCACGCCGTGCGGGAGGAGTCGGCCGAGCACCCACCGTCAGTCTCTGGCAGAGTCGGGATCCAGGYGCGGGGGCCTCTGAGAGGAGCCTGTTGTCCCCGCTGCTGGCTGGAGCCTCTCCCAGCCTGTGCCCGTACCCACCGGGACTGGGGACGGGCTTTGCCTGTGGATGTAGAAGCAAAAAAGGCATCAAGTACTTCCATCGCTGCACCCACATTTTCTTTCTCCTGGCTTTTGCTGCTGGGGTACTTGCTGAGTCCCTCTTGTTCCCCCTCCTTCTTTCCCCAGTTTTAGTTCCAGCAGGGCTTTAGACCTCCTGATTTCATCCCTACATGTCTGAGCAATGCTTTGTACCCCTCCTTTGCTGCCTCTCCTTCTCTCCACTTCTTGCTTGCTCTCTTTTTGCATTTTAGTTACCTGAGACGCTCGGTGCTCAGCCAAGCCCGCCGGCCCCAATTCCCCGTCTCCCTGCACAATGGGAGGATTTGTTCTCTGGAAGTTTTCTTTAAAATCAGCCTGGCCACCTTCCCCTCGTGGGGGCCAAGGTCTGATCAAGCCTTTTCTCCCACCGTGCAGAGGCCAGCGCTGCTGCTCGCCTCCGCAGCCTGCTTGCTGCAGCCCTGCTCCCGTGTTTGCACCAGGACGTTGTCACCCGTGCAACCTAGGTGCTTCTTCGGTGCCAGCCCCGCGCCGTGTTGGCCAACCTACAGACATCCGCATAGTTAAAATCCCCCTGATGACCGGGTCTGGCGTTTGGGGGACTTCAGGTAGCTTGTAGGAAACCTCGGCCACCCCATCCCCTTGTCAGGCGGTCCGTAACGTTGCACCGCAACACCAGCAGTGGTACTGTCCCCCTGGCCTCGGCAGCTTGGCGTGGGGCTCTCTGCACTTCTGTGTGGCTGAAGAGCTCCTTTCCGCAGGGGACAGCCCCCTCCGCTTCCTCCCTGCCTGACCTTCCCGAGCAGCCCCTACGCCCCATGCCGGTGCTGTAGTTGCAATATCCCTCCAGGTCTCTGGGATTGAATCGTAGCCCTGAGACCACGCAAGAACTTCCAGTTCTTCTCGTTTGTTGGTCTGATATTAATTCTGAAATTGAAACTATTGACTTTTGGCTAGGAGGGAATTTGGAGAAAAAAGCTTGCTGAATGGACACCAAACTCATTTGAAATTATTTTTTTTCCCCCATTTTTCTTTCTTTCTTTCTTTGAACTAGCAGGATCATTGGAGACAGATCTGGGCAGGTAGAAATTGAAGTGTTGGAGGAGGCGTTTGGATCCTGGGGCATAAGGAGTGTTGAGGAAAGTGCATTTGTGCATACAGCGGCCCGGGTGTGCACGGAAGCCCGCTTGTGCAATACGTTGGAGCTTCTCTTCTGGAAGAGTATAAATAACCGTTGCTTGCTGGGGATCTTGAAGGGTGCATGTCTCCAGGGGGTGGGGATGGAGCCCAGGGGGTGTTCGGAGCTGGGTTTCTGGGTTTCCTTGCTGAATCCCTCCTCCCTTCCCCCCGCTGTAAAAAATCATTTTGGTGTGCATTTCCTTCAGTTTGCAGGGCTGCTTTTTGCTTTAGATAAGATGCAACTAAATTAATCTCGAAATACTGTTTCGACCCAAGAAACTGAAACGCTTCTATTTAGAAAACATCAGAACGAATCCCTCAGCCTTCCCCCGGAACCCCGCAAACCCGTTTTGCCTTCGGCTAGCCAAAACTATTTGTTGAATTCAGCACAAATCTGTGAATAGTTCTGGTTGCTGTGAAACCGCGTGGTGGGGGAGTAAACTGTTAACCTAGAAAAGCGGCAGGTACTCAGCGGCATCGCTCCTCCTTTTGCRGCTTTGCCTGTTTTCCCTCTCGCCCCGGCGGGTTTTTCTCTCGCGGCGCGCAGGTTCGCCCGGGCGCGCAGCAGCGCGTGTGTACATACGGGAGCGCTGCCGTCGAGCGCTGCCAGCCGCGGCCTGTTTTCATTCCATTGCCTTGACTTTCCGATAAGCTACAATAAACTCCGCGGGCCGCGGCGGCTCTCGGTGGGCGTCTGGGCAGCGTCTGCCCGCCGGGCTGCCCGGCTTGCCGCGTCGGGAGGAGAAGCAGCCGGCGTCGGGCTGGCGTTGGAGCGTGCATTTGAAATGAGAAAGTTATGGAAAGGGGGGAAGCGCGGGCTGCGAGCGGGTGACATGAAAGGGAGGCGGGAAAAAAAAAAAAAAAGAAAGAAAAGCGCGTTTCCCCGCTTGTCTGAGTAAATGTTTAATCACCAGCTCGGCAAAAAAGCAGCTCAAAAGTGCTTTTTTTCCCAGCAAGTCTGAACCAGTCAGCCTGGTGCCTCCTCCCTCCGGCTCACACCCTCCCTCCCACCCCTCCGGAGGAATATCCCAGCCTGCTCCAAGGTGCAGCCGAGCACCCACGGGAGC
>NW_020451160.1:144287-147595 GCF_003343035.1 Apteryx rowi
GGGCGAGAGGGCGGCGGAGCCCGCGCAGACGCGGCGCCGGGTGGGCAGCGCTGCCGGTCTCCTGCCGCCACCTGCCCGTCCGCGCCGGGGCGCCGCTCGGCTGCGCTGCTCCGGTGGCTGCGCTGCCCGGCATGGGGTCCCCTCGCTGGAGACGCCTCTGCCTCCTGCTCCTGGCCGGTTTAACATCCTCCCTCATCCTGTACGGTCACTATTACGCTACGGTGGAGGCACCCACCAGCCAGAGGCTCCTAGCCAGGTAAGGGGGGGACGTGGGGAGGAGGGGGCACGGCGGAGGAAGTGCCACTGCAGCCCGGGGATGGGGACAGGGAGGGGGTCGGGGAGGGGGGACCGGGCTCCCCCGGCCGGTTGCTTAGTGCGGGTTATTCGAGCAGCGAGCCGGGCTGTTTGCTTGTTTGAGGGGTGTGATTGAAGCGGGCTCTGCGTCTCCGAGGTGTCCTGGGCACCCGGGTGCTGCCAAGTTGCCCCACGGCCTCCAGCCGTGCCCGGGGCAGCCAGGGAGGGACCCCCGGGCCGCGGGGGGCTGCAGGGGTCCTTGCACGGGTTCAGCCCCCACAAAGAAACCGTCGCTGGGTCCGGGGACAGCTGAGGGTGCTCAGCACCCAGTGGGATCAAAGCGCCTTCCAGCAGCAGCTCAGACCCTCTGCAAGAGCAATGTGTCCCCGCTAGGCTAATTCTGGACTCGAGGTGGCTGGTTTGCCCAGGAGGGGGGTTTGGCCCCCTGACTCGCAGCGATCCCGGTGCAGCGGTGCTGATTTACACCAGCTTCCTGGMAGGGCAGGGCTGGTCCCTTCCACTGACCCGTGGTTTTTCCTCCACCGGCTCTTGCAAACTCCCAAGGGCTCCAGCATTTCCCAGGCTCCAGCAGTTGGCATCTCCTCCTTTGCCTTCCCTCTGTCTTCCCCTGCATCCTCCACCCTCCCTGGGCCCCTTCCYGGGTGCGAGGCCGGGAGAGGGTGCTGGGGAGCAGGCGGAGTGTGAGTGAGCCTGCATGGCACCTGGCCTGCGGGACCATCCTCCTCCTCCTCTTCTGCAAGCGTCGGATAACCGATGGTGCCATGCCAGGAGAGCACTATGAGTGCCCCTTGCCTCCGCACTGTGGTCCCACGTCCCGGTGCTGCTGGTGGAGCAGCAGATCCTGGCAGCTGGCGCGACGGAGCCCGGCTCCCCGGTGCTCTTGAGAGAGGGGCTGGAGGATGCGGGACCGGAGCGTGTCCCGCATGGCGCTGGGCTACGTGCAGTGAGAGCTGCACTGGGACTCGCTGGGGATGCGGGTGGGCCGGGCCAGCGTGGGATCCAGATGCTCTCTTTTGCCCAGCTGGTGGGAGCTGGGGAGTCTCCGCCTGATCCGTCCTGTCCTGCCGCATGTCTAGTGCAGAGATCCCGCTCCCGCTGGGACGGTGCGAGCAGAAGTGCCTTCCTCTCCGCAGCCCTGGTTAGCGGTTGGGTCYGTTTCTGCCCGCGGGCGCAGCGCTGGGTTTGCAGTGGTGCCGGCAGCGTTAGCCGCACCGTGTGATGCTTGGGGGCAAGGTGGTGCTGGGGTGGGGATCGGCTCCCCGCACGGAGCTTTACACCCTGGGAGGGGAAACAGAGGCCCACGAGGGTGGCCGGCTCTGCCCAAGGACCGCGATGGAGCTGGGAACAGAAAGCAGCCGAGCCCCGGCTCTTCCCGGGGGCAGTCTGCAGAGGAGCCGGGAGCATCTTCCCCTCCCACCACATYGCAAACTGCACAAGGAAACTTAAACCACAGCCTAACCCTGCCTACACCGCTCCTACCTCTGCACCGGGAACCCACAGCTCTCCTTGAACCCGGGGGGACCCCTGTCCCTGCATCCCTGCGGGCAGGAGAGGAGGACAGGTTGTCCCTGGCCTGGAGCAAGGCAGCAGAAAGCTTGCGTGAACCCTGAAACCTGCAGGCTGTTTCCCCCTAAGTTTAACCCAAACACTTAAGCCTCAGTCAAACCAGAGCAGGACTTGTTCACCCTCCTTCCCGGTACTTATCTATGCAACAGGCTGTAGTTTCTACTTGTCTAAGCTATAAACCTGAATTAATCTATATCTGCCTTGGGAACTGATACAGGGCTAAATCTGGAAGCGAAACGTGTGCGTTCAGTGTTTCACAGATAAAACACGCTCACAGGCCACACAGTTGCGTTTATACAGTCGGCGCAGCAAGGGAGCGTTAGTGGTGCTCCTGCTTCGGCGCCGGCAGGTCTGTACGTGCAGCGCCTCCGTCCGGGGCGGACCTGMGGGGAGAGGAAGGGGTTCAGGAGGCGGGTCGCCCCTCTAGTTCACGCTGGCCGTTGCACGCCCTAAAGCGACCGATGTCCGGGTGCCCGCGGGCAATGCCCCAAATCCCCGCTCCAGGCCAGCGCGAGGCTGGCTACAGCAATGAGGATCCTGCAGAGATGGGCTCAAAGCCCCTGGGGGAAACAGCTGCCGCGCGGGGCAGCTCCCGGCCGTGTGCCGGTGCAAGCGCCAGCCCCCGAACAAAGCAGCTTGCAGCCAAGCGCRCTTTGCAGGGAGCCAGACCCTCTGCGCGCTGGCACGGAGCTGGTTGCATGCACGTTTGCGGGGTCGTGCGTGGGCACGCGGGGTCCGGCTCAGCGCAGTCCCCAGCCCTGCTCCCCGGGAGCACCCCTTGCAAACTCCGGGAAATTCCTGCCGGAGAGTCGCCAGGACGGCTCGTGGCCGTGTTATTAAGGCAGCGAGGATGAGCGTGGAGCTCTGCCCACCCACAGCGTCCCTCCCTGGCCCTGCGCCAGGGCGCGGATGCCTGCCGCAGCTCGGCCCTTTGCAGTGGGTGCTGGGCATTTTGCGGGATTGAGCAAGTGGCCCTGTTTACCTTGCTGCTTGGGCTCCCTGAAAAGGGTTTGCTGGGCCCTGGGAGTGTTTGTTTAAGATAGCAGCGCCGGAGTGCGCGCTCTCAAACACTTTTATCTTCAGGAAATGGGGGGGTGGCCGTGCGCTGGAGACATCATATTTGTTAATTCCTCCTGGAAGACGGAACTCACCCAGACTTGGCTCTTTCTTGCGCTGGCGACCGTGCCCGGGAGGCCGCGGGCCGCTCCTTCCCGCGAGCGCCATTGTGCATGGGGCTGACCCTGGGGAGCCTCGTCATCTTCTGAGTCAACCAACCGTCCCGAGGTGCTGGGCCGTTAACGCTTYGCCACATCCTGGGCGGTGACGTCAAGGCCGCTCGGCTCCCCGGCACGCTGTTGGGATGTCGTCGCGCGGCGCCGCCGCGGCGCGGGTCCCGGCGCACCCCGCGCTCCCAGCTGGGGCCGGGA
>NW_020451160.1:147762-228013 GCF_003343035.1 Apteryx rowi
TTTGGGCTGGTTTTATCAGGTTAGCAGAAGTCCTGGACCCAGGCGAGTGCCAGAACAAACTATGAGCAAGCGCCGTGCATCGCGTTTGGCCGGCGATGGGAGGAGGGCCCCAGCGCCTATCAAACGTCAGCAAGAGTCAAACACCTTGCGTCACCTGCACCCATCTCCTTCCAAGAAGCCTGGTCGAAATCAGCTTTTAACGATCTCTGCCGCCCCGGATGCTCTTACGACATCTCCGGCAGTTCAGAAAGTAGCGCAGGAAGAGCCGCTTCCCAGTGCACAAGCTGGCCGCGAACAGGAGCCCCGCGGCATCCGCGGGCCCAGGGTCTTTGCCCCAGGCCTTGCCGTGAAGGCAGCAGGACATCTCCAGCGAGGAGCAAGGGAAAGATCTTTACCAAGAAACACAAGTGGGAGATCTTGGAGCTGCTTTGTCCCAAGCAGGAGACCTGGGAGCCGGGAGCGACCCTCTGCTCCGGGGTCTGAGTGCTGCAGCCCTCACTTCTTGCTGCTGTGTCTGCTCTGGGGCAGCCTGTCCCCAGGCAGAAGGGAGGAAAGGGAGCGTGTGAGGACCGTCCTGCCTGGGAAGGACACTGGTCCCTCATGGCACAGTGGCTGTACTCCTCAAGCAGCACCAGTGCAGTGAGAAACAGGAGCAGACCCACGGGGCTGCAGCCCCTTCCCGCTGACGAATGACTTGCAACATCCTTGTGAAGCAGGAGCACGAGGGGTTGTCACCGCTGGGGCTGGAGGCACGTCCTGCTCCTGGTGGCTTTGGGGACGGAGCGATGCGCAGAGCAGCTGCATGGCTGGGCCAGGGCTCCCAGCACCCAGGGAGCTGGGGGAGAGCGTTGGTGCCCCTTCGGGGGCAGCTCTCTGCAAGGGCTGGTGTGAGTGGAGCAGGTCTGCTCTCGGCACCTTGCCCCTTTGCTATGGGTCACGCAGGCCCTGAGATGTGTGCAAAACCAGACAGACAGACTGCCAGGGCTGCCCCGGCTGCCTGCAGCTCTGCCAGGCACAAGGGTTTAACCCCCAGGTCAAGCACTCGCAGGGCCTCCAGCCAGCTCCCCACCATCCCGGGGCAGCTTTCGGCCGTCCTGGGGCTCATGGAGGCAAAAGTTGGTGGGGATGAGAGCACCTTGTGTTCGTGTTGGACACAGGGAACGAAGGCCACCATGGACGTAGGCTCTAGTAAGGAAACTGAGGGAGGGCTGCTTGCAGTTGTGCTCAGAGGGGTGCATGGAGGAGACCCTTGCTTTCAGCCTGCTGTTTTGGGGTGTGTGAGTCCTGTGCTTAAACATGACCTTGTCTACAAGGGCATTAGAGGACACCACCTGGGCCGTACTGTCTATTTGCCAGGAGAAGGCCTGAGTCCTTTTGCAATCTGTTGTGCCTTGAGGTGCCATGGTGGGAGCGACGCCAAAAGCCACGGCATTCAGTGGAGCTTCCTCCCACCGTTGGGGAGCCTTGTTTGACCTGAACCTCGTGGGTCCTTGGACAGCCTCCATCCTCAGCGGTTTTCAAAGCACAGCTGGATACAGCCCTGTGCAAGCTAATCTGACCCCATCACTGCCCCCGCTTGGAGCAGCAGGTTGGGCCAGACCCTCCTGAGGTCCTGTTCAACCTGAGTTATCCCGGGAGCTGAGGACGGGGAGCTGGCAGGTTTGAGGCCACTGTGCTTCATGCTCTGTTCCAGGGAAGGAGAGCTGCAAAGCCTGGGGGTGCTCCGAGCAGTGCGATACCGGGGTGTGCAGCGGGGTGCTGGAGCCCTCTGGGCAATGCCGTGAGCAGGGCGTCACAGATGTCCTGGGGCTCTGCACGGACGTCCCTGTGCTGGGGAAAGGCTGTGGCAGGACATTTCTGCAGGTCCAGCACCTCTCAGCTCATTTACCCTTCGTTTTTGCCCCCACAGCTGCAGCCATGCGGCTTAACATCAACAGCAAATGAGCTTAGCAGGTGGGTGCGGGAAGGAAAACAGCCCAAAAAGTAGTTTAGCTACCAGAGTCCGATTGTCAGCTTCTTCTTCTGCCAAAAGCATCCTTTGTGGCCAAGAGCAACTCGTCTCCGTGTTTCTCAGGATGACCCAGCCTCAGACACCTAGAGGGGGATAAAACCCCCCTCGCTGGCAGGAGGGGGTTAGGGGGAAGGTGGTGAGGTGGAGTGTGCACCTGGGGCTGGGCTGATGGTGAGGGGCTGGGGTGGAGGCAGGCAAAGCTGGGAGAGGCTGGTTGGGACACAGCTCCTGAGGAGGTGTGAGCCTGGTGAGTGAGGGGATAAGATTTCAGGGTTTGCTGGTGGGCTGAGCCTTGGTGGCTTGAAAAAAAGAGTGTGTGGCCAAACTGGGGGACTCGTGTGTGTGTGTGTGTGTGYGTGCGTGCGTGCGTGTGCTCAGGAGATGTGTGCTGTCATGGTGCTTCAGAGGGGTCTGTTTGCAGGAGGTGGTTCTGGCTCTGGTTTTGGACTGAGGAGGTTTATTTGGTTCCCAGCTCAGCAAGCTCCGGGCTCCTGCTAATGGGGCACATTGCCCTGGAGCTGGGGATCTCCCATGTTGTGAAATCAAGAAACAGATGAGGCTTTGGTGGCTTGCTGGGGATTAAGCTGTATGCAAGCTCCTGCGATGGTGTGCTGCAGCTATGTGCAAAACTTGCTCGTAGCTGTTATGAGACTCTTAAAACTCATGACAGGGGTGAACTTTGCTTAGATGGGTATATGCTGCCTGTAACTGGAGGAAATGGGCTAAAAGAGCAGCTTGCAGTATGACCACCAGTCCCTGCCCCGGAGGTCTTGTATGGCCTTCAGATGTCCTTCTGTATTTCAGTAGGTGTCCCAATGCGCACAGACCTTGCCAGGATAGTTCAGGTCTCATCTGGAAGCTGAGGGAACAGGCAAGTTTGGTCAGGCTGGATTTATTTAGATGCTTGCAATGATAACACCAGAAATGCCTTGCAGAAAGTTGCAGCTCTGGAATATTTTATTGCCTCATGTACCAAAAAAAAAAAAATTAAAGAGAGAGAGAGAGAGAAAGAAAATCCACATCACAGAGGCTCATTGCAGCCTGAGCCCAGCGAGGGTGTAAATCAGCAGCGTTGCAGGCTCCAGATGCTGCYGGGAGCTGCTGCGTGCCGGCAGGGTTGGGAGGACGAGCAAAGCCGCGGCGACGGCCGCTGCCGCAGCGCGGAGTGGTGTGCCGCGGCCGGGTCTGCTGCAGGACCTGGTCTCCGGTGAGAGTTTCCCCGTGCCCGTGGCCGCTTGAGAGCGGGTGTCTCCCGTCCTCTCTTGCTGCCCGCCGGCGGTGCGGCGTCAGCCCTCCGAGGTCACGGCGCTCGGGCGGGACGAGGCCGCGGAGAAGGGCTGAGCTGGGGACGTGCGCTTGGGCTGGAGCGTGTGTGTTCTGTGCAGCGGGGGCTCTGCAGGGGCCCTTGGCTGGCTCGGTTCAGCAACGTGCCCTGCRCCGGGCAGCCGCTGAGCTGCGGGCTAACAAATCCCCTCCTCGAGCAAGAGGCACCCTGAGCCCCTGGCGAGCGCTCGGCAGCCCCTGCACGGGGCCTCCTCCGCGCCTCTCCTCGCCAGGCCCCACCTGTAACCCAGCCCTGGGCCGATCCCGGCCTCCYGGCGTTTCCCCGCGTTGTTTGCGCAGCCCCTTCCCTTCTCCCCGCTCGGCGATCCAGCAGCATACCAGAAACCCTCCAGGCCCATAAATATGCATTAGGGGAGCTGTGAAATGCTCCGAGCGTGCGGGGGAGCGAACTCTCCRCAGACAGTGGCTACTCTATGCGCGCAAGGGCCAGCTCTCAGAGCGAGCCCCCCCGCCGGCCGGCCTCCCCGCACCCCGGCGGTCGCCCGTCGGCCGCGCTCGGAGCGTCGCCCGCTTCCCGCGAGGAGCCGCCGGCCCTACGCACGCCGGCGCTGGGTTTTGGAGCAGGAGGTCCTGGCATCTCAGGCAACGGCCGGAGCTGTCCTAGCCCGTCGCGGGAGCTCTCCGGGGGTGGCGATGCTCGACGGGCGAGATGGCCRGGAGGACCTGGGGAACCACGGGGAAACCCAACGCCCGCTGAGCCGAGCATCGCGGCGGGGGCCGGGGAGGCAGAGCGCCGCTCGCCACCYGCCTCCACCTGTCCCCGGGCTCCTGGGCGAACCTCCCGCGACAACGCGGCCCTTGTCTCCTCCACAGCGCGGGCGTTTGAGCGCGAGCACCTGTCGATCGGCGGCGCCGGGGGCGCGTCCGAGGGCTCTTCTGTGCGGGGATGAACGGGAGCCTGTCTGCCCCGCGGTGGGGGGCCGTCGCCCGCCCGCGCAGCCGGGGGCTGCAAACCTGTCTGTCCTTCGTCCAGAGCGCTGGGCAGCCTCCAGGAAGCTGCGTCTGCTTTGCCAGGCTCCGGGGCGGTCTGGGGACACCCTGAGACGCTGGCGGGGGAACCTTCTGCCTCCGTCTCCCACCGGTTGACTGTAGAGGTGTTGGCGCAGAGGTGATTTCTTTCCCTTGCGAGGGCAGAATACGTGTTCCCCTTCCCTGATGTGCTTCCCGGCTTGGAAAACTGGAGGTGGACCCAGTTAGCAAGGACTCAGCACCACAGAGGAAGGTTAGAAAAATGCTTGGGGTTGTCCAAGCCCCTTCTGTTCCCTATGGCAAAGGGGATTTGGAGACATAGCAGGGTGGCAGCTTCTGGCACTGAGTCGTTCGGAGGTCGTTGTTTCATGTCCCCAGGTGCTGGTGGAAAGGCTTTTGACCAGCGCTAAATCAGTGGTGTGTGGGATCAAGGTGAACCTCGGGACGGTGGGACTGCCCCATCACTGCACGTGCCCAGGTGCTATGGCAGGGCTCGATGTCTCTCCTCTTCCACTGCCTCTCCGGGGTGGCTGTGCTGAACGTCCCGTTACTCCGTGCTTTCACGGCATCTCGAGTTCGCCTTGTGCTCACGACTCTTGGGTGAKGTGGTGTATTTCATGGGGTTGGGGACACTTGAAGCAGACTGGGAACAACCCCCTAGTTATTCTTTTCCCATTCCACTACTAAACCAAATACTTCCTAGCTTTCCAGTGCAATGGAAATTTAGGCTCTGTACCAGGTCTTACTGACAGCATCACCAGCCTGGTCACAGCCTGGGTTTCCAACACTAAAAATGCGTACTGTGTGCCTGGAGGAATCTCCAGAAGCTCTGAGTTTCCAACTGCTTTTCCAAATAAGCAGTTAAATGTGGCCTCCTGGACTTTCCAGCTTGCCCCAGCCATGTATTCCTACTTGGGTTAGGGAATAGTGTGAGAATTTCTCAGTGTCCACAGCGATGGTAGGAAGCGCTAGAGAGATTTGTGGCCCTCTGGGTCTCTCAGGGTTTCCCCACGGCAGCAAGCTGGGCTGGATGCAGTTGGGCAGCAAGCAGTGTACGTGCGGTGGCCAGTGAGATCCTGAAAGTGAGGCTTCCCAGGGAGATGATGGCTGGTTTGGAAGAGGAGTTACTGCAAACTCTTCCATCCTGTGCTTTCTGCGCAAGCCCAGTATTTTGCAAATCTGCCGCTCCACTTGCAGAAGGCCGCACGAGGYGGGTTGGTGGTGGGCCTAGGCAGCAGTGGTTGAGGGTGGCCTCAGTGGAGGTGACTTGGCCCTGACCTGTGGCTCTGGACTCGTGTGGTGGATCTCGCTGGGGGGTGCTGGGGTGTGACGGTTTGGTGTCACGTCCCCAGCTGAGCCCCTGCCGCCCTCTCGTTCCAGCCTGCTGCAGCCGGAGCCGCTGGTCCTGGCTCCTCCGGGGACGCTGAGCCGAGCAGGGAGCCGCAGCTGGGCCCAGGAAGGCGGGTTGGAGAGGTAAGTGGGGGGACAAGGTGCACGTGCCGCACTGGTCCCGCAGGAGCGGGGGGAGTCTGCTCTGCCACCTTTGGGTTCCCCCATACCCACGCGACAGATTTGTAACTCCGTTATATGTTTCCCCCCCACTTCTAGAGGGAAGTCCTTTAAATCTTCCTCTGAGCTGGTGAAGTCCAAACTCGTCAAAACCCAGGTAATAATTAGCAAAATGCTACTGGCATTTCTGGTACTTTCTCCTTGTTGGGTTTTGTTGGTTCAAGGTCCACGCGGGGAAGCCGAGGAGAAATCTTGCTGCCATGCCTGGCCCCGGTGCGTGCGCTTGCCCGCGCCATGCTGGCGTGGCAAAGCCGGTTTGAAGCCCGCTGGGTCCCCTCACAGGTGAAGCCCAGCTCTGCTCAGCACCGGGCTGGCGACGGGGGTGTCCACCCTCGTGCTTTTCAGGGACGTTTTTGCTACGATAGCAACTCTGTCCGAGCCTCGCTGCTTTAAATCCATTCAAGGAAAATGCAACTGAGCCAGAGCAAAACAAAGCAAAATGGAAATCCGAGAGGTGGCAAGGAAATGCCAGAGTCATTAACCATGTCTGGAGGCCCCTTAGCAGAAAATGACCCTGGAGGAGATATCAAATCTTCTCCTTTCACAAAGCTGTTTGTGCTTTCCAAGTGACTTTATAAGCCCTGATCCTCCCAACCCTGGTAAGGGGGTACCAAAGGTGTTTTGCAGCTGGGGAAACTGAGGCACGAGGGAGTGACCCAGCAGCAAGTGGGATGGACAAGGGACATTTCCGTCTCTGGATTTGTCCTTTCCTTGGTGACTGTCGAGTGGTGGAGATGTTAGAGGAGAGGTGTATCCAGCCTGGAAACTGAACTGTGGTCCTCTCTTCCTTCCAGCCCAGCACTTGCCTCCATTCCGTGACAGCCAGAGCAAAGGCAGACCCGAAGTTTGGAGAGCTCTTCCGTTTTGACATCCCTGTGCTGATGTGGGACCAGCACTTCAGCCCGGAGACCTGGGACAGGCTGAAGGCACGACATGTCCCATACGGCTGGCAAGGCTTGTCCCACGCAGGTACAGGACCTGACCAGGCTGGGGGTGCTGGCAACGGAGGGGTGAGGAGGGCGATGGGAGGGTGCACGGCTGCTCAAAGGGGATAGGGGAGCCCAGCAGAAGGGACTGAAGCTGCGGGGTGGGTGGAGAAACCCTGGAGAGAAACTGGGGACCTTGTTCTCCTCCCACTCCGCCTGCCAGGGAGTGGCGCGGAGGGGATGGCTTTGCAAACACCGCTTGCTGCATCTTGTGACATTTTCCCTGAATAAAAGCTTCAGTGTCTGCATGATTATTAACTGGGGCCCAGAGGACCTCGGACAACCCGCTCCATTGTTGCAGATGGAGATTGTTTCCCTTCCTACCCCAAACCTACTCTCTGCTCTTCTCCAGCAGCCGCCGGCTTCAATCCCTGGATTGTGAAGGGTGGAGGGAAGTGCTGGGGGCAGCAGGGGGAGGAAGCTGGGGGAAGAAGCAGACTGGCAGTGGGCAGCGGCAGCTGCAAGGAAGCATTGTTGGAAGGGGAAAAGGCCGGCCGGCGCTTGCATCAGCATCCGCAGGGCTGGGCCGGGAGCGCTCCGGATGCATCCCTGTGCCTAGCACTGCATTGGTGTGGCTGCTCTCCAGAGCTGGCTTAGAAATGTGGGGGGCTATGAGGGGCTGACACCAGGGCAAGCCTAGGATAGAGGAGGATCTGGCCTGTGACTGCCACCACGGAGAGAGGATTCAGCCTTTCTGGGGGCTACAAAGCACTTACTAGRTGGTGTCCATCCATCCTACCTTGTAGGTCCTCTCCTCTGCATGAGGACAGCATGGGCTTTCTTGTGTGCTGCTCTTAGATGTCCTCCTGTGCAAGCTTGTCTGTGCACACTGTTGCATGCCTGTTCCTAATGCAATGTGCTCGCTTATGCCTCTCACACCCACCTTTCCCCCTCTTTGTGTCTCTGCTGACTGACTCTGTCCTGCTCCATTTCAGCCATCGGCAGCACGCTCCGGCTCCTCAACACCTCCTCCAACAGGCGCCTCTTCGACAGAGACAACTTCCCCAGGGGCTGCGTGCGCTGTGCCGTGGTGGGCAACGGCGGCATCCTCAACGGCTCGCGACAGGGCAAGGAGATCGATGCTCACGACCTGGTGTTCAGGTAGGACTACTCTGCCGGGGCCTGGCAGCTGGCTGGGGCCTGTGTCCAGGCAGGATGGGTCTGGGAGCCTGCAAAAGTCTCCTGTAGGGACAGGCAGTGGGTCAGGGCTGCCCAAAGCCCCCTCACCCTTGGGAAGTTGCTGGGGGTAGGTGCAAAGAGACAACTTTCTCATGGTCTAGCAGCAATGACTGTCATTGCTGGGGCCCAGTGTTGATTTAATGGTTGCTGAACACTCCTGCTGGTGACATGTTCACAGCAGTGGTCCGTACCTGCTGTCTCGTGATGGCATAACGAGGATGAACTCCAGCCATACCCGGCTGGCGTGGGGTGAGGAGCATCCTGCCCACCAGGGCAGCGTGGGCACTGGTCCACAGAGAACACCCAGCCCTGGACATGCGTCCTGTGATCCTCCCACAGGCTCAACGGTGCTGTGATCAAAGGCTTCGAGGAAGATGTTGGTACCAAGATCTCCTTCTATGGTTTCACAGTGAACACCATGAAGAACTCCCTTATCGCCTATGAGGAGTATGGCTTCACCCAGATACCCCAGGCCAAGGTGAGATGCCCTGGGCCCTCAGGGCTCGTCAGGGGTGGAGGGGTTATCCCAAGTTGTCCCCTGAGGCCAAGCTACAACTTGCCCCCAAAACCTTCTCCAAGTCTTGGGAGACCTTGGCCCTAACAAAGCACCGTGTATCTGCTCCTGTGCCCCCACTGCAGGACCTGAGATACATCTTCGTCCCCTCAGACATGCGCGACTATGTCATGCTGAAGTCAGCCATCCAGGGCAGCCCGGTCCCCGAGGGCTCGGACAAAGGTGACGAGTGAGTAACCCCCTGGCCTCCCCACAAGCACCTCCAGCACCTTCAGGCTGGCGTGGCACCGGACTGCTGTTGTCCGTGCAAAGGGTGAATGTACCATAGTGGGCGAACACGCCGGTGCCGGCTGCGATCCCTGGGGATTACCCAGCCCGCCTGGCCTTCGTTTGCTTCCTCGGTGACAAGTCCTTGCCATGTTCCAGCTTCCTGGGTGATGGCAGGCAAGTCACACTCCTGCAGTGCCCTGAAGGAGCGAGAAGGGATAGGAGGAGCA
Source organism: Apteryx rowi (assembly GCF_003343035.1). NCBI lineage: Eukaryota > Metazoa > Chordata > Aves > Apterygiformes > Apterygidae > Apteryx > Apteryx rowi. Next base: position 156,832 of record NW_020451160.1, read on the forward strand.
CCCCATCCCACTGGCCCAAAGTCACTTTTCTGCCTCCTCTTCCCTCTCAGAGACTGTTGGTTCCTATGACTCATTTTTGGGGCTGTGCTGGGCACCAAAGAGCCTTGCCCAGGGTATCCAGCAGTGGCTGAGATGTTGCAACACAAACCAAAGCTCAGCGTCTCATCGAGTTTCTGCCTCGGGAGCTGAGTGGGGAGGCTCGGTCCAGAGAGCAGCGCGTGTTGTGTCGTATCGAGTGCTCTCACGCTGCTTCAGCTGACATGTTTGGTGGCCTTGTGGGATAAATCCCAAGTGGCCCCAGGACTTCTGTGACATGAATTCTGCTTTTTCCTTCTCCCTGCTGCAGGCCACAGAAGTATTTTGGACCAGAGGCATCTGCAAAGAAGTTCAAGCTGCTGCATCCAGATTTCCTACATTATCTAACATCAAGGTAAGGAAACTGAGGGGCCTCAAGGCAAACTGTTAATTCACCCCCCCCCCCCCGCGGGCTTCTCTTGAGCATCGGCTCTGCATGGGTCTGCTCCCCACTCGGCTCTTCGTCACCAGCTATAGCCGGACCACGATTCCAAGCCCTTCTCTCTTCTGTACCATCTTGCAGCTGCTCCCCACTATCAAAACAGTCCTGATCCACCCTAGCCACTGGAACTGCCTCTGTCCTGTTCTCTGGGGCAAAGGCCAAGAGATTTCCACCTGTGCCACTGCCATTTAGCGCAGGACAACTTATGTCCTTTCATAGCAGGAAGATGAGAATTCTACATCCTCACCATCTTCACCTTGCCTTTGTTTCCCCCAAATTAGTTGGCCAATGTTGACCTAGTCTAAGAGGAGCAAAGGTGGGGATGAAAGGGATTATCTTTTTCTATGTTTCATGAAAACAGGTGGCTGGGTCAGGGGGATTGAGAGCAGTGGGGAGGTGCCCTTTTAGAATCCTGCAGAGAATGAGCTGAAGCTTAGTAGAAGGCATCAGAGAATCCACAAGACAGTTATGAATGCCATGAGAGGATGCATTTCAGTTGCTGCTCCTGCCTTATCAGACACCAGACACCCCAAGTGCCTGATGTACACTGGAAAGGCAAGAGGCTTTGCTGCTGTAGTATTTGGGGGTCTTGGTGCTGTGATGGTGGAGGTCTCGCTAACCTGCTGTCTTTACTGACAGGTTCTTGAGGTCAGAAATCATCAATACTCAGTACGGCTACCTCTACATGCCCAGTACCGGTGCACTCATGCTCCTGACAGCACTCCATACCTGTGACCAGGTAAGAGGCTGCAGAGCCATCTCCCCCAGCACCTGGAGGGGGATGGCTGCCCTTCCACTGCCCAGAGCCTGCAAATGGCCCATCCGTTATGTGGCAGAGCTTGGTGTGGGCTAGCCTGCCCTTCTGGGGCTTCAAATGGGGATGAGCATGTCCTGGTGGAGCTCGCCGGTTGCTGTCCTACATGTGTCACAGCTACAGATTCTATGACTCCACCTGACCCTATTCCCATCCTTTGCCAATCTGTTTCATCACCCTCCCTGCAGGTCAGTGCCTATGGGTTCATCACTGACAACTACGAGCAGTTCTCAGACCACTACTATGAGCTGGAGAAGAAACCGCTGCTGTTTTACGCCAACCATGACATGATGCTGGAGGCAGAGTTGTGGAAGAGCTTGCATCGAGCAGGGATCATGAAGCTTTACCAGCGGTGAGGCAGGGCAGCAGCCCACGGGGTCAAGCCCCTCGGACTCGTTGTGTGATGGAAGTGGCTCTTCTCCGCTTTCCTGAAGGCCCTCTTCTCTTTCCTAAGGCCCTCCAGGACTTGCAGGCTAGTTGCTGAGGCACAGGCCCTCTACACTTCAGTTGCCAGCAGGTGCCTGCCAACTTGCAGCTGGGCAGCGGTGTGGGTAGGGGTGGTGGTAACAGGCCAACGGGGTTAGGGAAATGCTGCAACATTTCCTCAGGGATCTGTAGGAACTTGTTTTGTGGCTTAGCGCAATTGAACATGGCCTTTGTGGCACCAAGAAGCACCACTGCATGTGGCTGTAACCTCCCAGTGCCATGAACACCTCTGTGGGGCAACAGCAGCCCCCTGGGAAGAACTGTGCCCAGCTACCAGGAGGGGCAGGATGATGGTGGAAGAAGACACTGGGGAAGTGTGGGTGTGACAGTCCCACCTTTTTTTTTTTTGCCTTCCCTGGATTTACAGCCTGCTTTCTATGAGCGTAAAGCCTCTGGCTGGAGAACACCTGGCTGGCCCTTTACCTTTCTATCATACGCCAGTACCAAGAACCATCAGCCCAAATGCTCCTCACCACGGTGAGATCATGATGGGCATGAATCCTCAGACTAGGCTGTTCAGCTAACTAGAATGGTGGTGTGTTTGGAGAACACCTCTCTCTTGGACTGCATAAAGCCTGACCGCCACAAAACTCTGGATTGATGCACACATCTTTCCAGAAGGATCTCTGCCTCCATCACCAGAAGATGGCAGAAGCTTGGCTGCCTTCTCTGTGACAGATGTAAGATGTAAGATGTAATGTGTCTGCAGTTCTTTTCTTATTTTCTATGTTGTGGTGTTGGTCAAGGCAACGAAGGGTCTTAAAAAGAGAAAAATAACCATCAGGTAAGACTAGGATTACTGCAGCTCAACTGGAGCATCAGAAATGCGGCCGGTCTTTGATCATCTAGGAGAGGAGAGATAGCCTAGTGTCCCCTCCCCCTTTTTTTGCACTGGGGAGACACGTGATGCCCTCCACATGCTTTAAGACGGCAGCCCCCCATACCAGACGGGGTAGGGAACCAACAGCTGATGGTGCAAGTCTAAGCTGTCATCAGTCTCATTAAAAAAAAAAAAAATCCAGGAGGAAAAGATCTTGAACCCCCCCCCAGCTATCTGCTGTGAGCCAATGCTGCGTAACTAGGAAGACCCATTGGGGATGCTACTTCAGCAGTTGGTGGCTGGCTAGAGGGATGGTACTACACAATGGAGGGGATGGTGTAATCTGAAACATTTTCCCACTTTGTATAATTGCATAAATGTTGAATGACCATTTTCTTTTATGCCTGCTTCTGTTGTTTTGGCGAATGGGGTGGGGTGACACTGACACACACACACACACACACACACACACACACCCCCCAGTGAAAAGGTGAGACTTAGACTTGGGAATAGCCAAAAAAAGGCAGGGATGGGGAGAAGGATGGAAGTAGGGTTAAACCCCCAGCCCTTCCCAGAGGCAGGGAGGCCTAGCTCACTCACCCAGCAGTTGGTAGCCACAGCTGATGAATGAGCCCAACGTATCAAGCCAGAGGGCCACTGTGACAACTTCCCTAAGCTGGTTTGAGCAGTATTTCTCACTTTGGATGCTATTTGTTGTCAGCTGGGGAGAAGCACATAGCTGCAGAGATGGCAACAGATAAGAGAGCCTGGCAATTAGCCAGTAAACCTCAAAAACCCCCCTCAAGCTCAGTCTATCTTTAAGGCAGCAGGCTTAATTCAGCTACCTTTGAAAGCGTGTTAGGGAAGGCTAGTCAAAAAGTCTGCTTCAGATGTAATTTCTAATGTGGAGACCATCTTGTGTTCTCAGGTGAGTCTCAAATTAACCTTTGTTCACGTCAGAGAAATTTTACAATGGCATCAAGGCAGCCTGTTTGGCCTGTTTTCATACACAAGCACACTCAGCAGACAAAGCCTCTTCCCTGACAAGAACTAGCCTGATTCTCACATCACCTGACAAAGACGGCACCACAACCTCCCAAAACCAGCTCCGGCCAAACATCTGCCCAGCCCGTATCGGTGGCTTTGTCAGCTGCACCATGACGTACGCAGCAAAAAGACCTGCTTTTAAAATGAATGTTATCGTTGTAGAGCAGCCTGCCAGGAATCCAGTCCAGCTCATCACCTGCGGAGGTGTTTGCACAGAACCAGCAGGTATTCCACTTGCAGACCCACCTTTTCTATTTTTAAACAGGGAGGTTTTCCAGCCAATGGTGCAACACAGCACTGGAGATAAGCACCTCCATTTTTAATCAATTTAACAGATAAGGGACCTCATGGTTGTAATACTGCCTCCCATTTTCCCCTTATCTGAGCTTCCAGACAGCCCATAAGAAACATTTTTCATCAGTCCTAAAGCTTAGTCATACCTGGTTTTTCCCATGTAAACTCACCTTGTCACACTGCTACCGTGAATTGCATTTCTTTAACTTTCAGCCTGTTCCCCTCTGAAGGCACTGAAGTCTGAAGACTCTTTAGGTATCTCAGAGAAGAAGGCTTTGTTATGAAGGGTAAGCTTACAGTTGCCTGAATTTCAGTAACCATTTCAAACCAAAATCTTTTAACTGCTCAAAACCATTTCTGTTTGARTAGATGTCCTTAACAAGAACTTTCAACAAACAAGATTTTCAATAATTTATTTTATTCTGGAACAGAAGACAGTAGGGAACAGCCCTTTCCTCCAGGCAGCTGTAGACCAGGCCCTAGTGGAATAGACAGTATCAGAGCAAAGGCAACAGTCAGCTGAAAAGCTCCTACTGATTTGCATTATTTAATCAAGAGGTCTCAGAAGACTGAAAAGTAAGCTTAAGAGATGCTGTGACCAGCTGTCAGAAGACCTCGTACTGAACATGAAGAGTTTGCTCTTCCCCACATCACGCCTCACTAGAGCCAGGACTCTGGCATTCAAAGAACTGGTCCTCCCAAGCCCAGGGCACTAGTACCCAAACCCTCTTTGGCCTTAGTGGGAACTTTCCCATGATGCAGTTACAGCAGCCACTGAACAGCAAGGAGGAGCCTGCAGTTATTCAGAGACGGGCAATTTGCATCATTTCAAATGAAGTACTAGTGGCCTGGGCTCTATTTGTGAGACCCACTCCAGAGCAATCTTCCTTTTGGTGCTTCTGGAGTTAGGAGACACAACAGAACTGTACTAAAACCACTTTCCTAACAAGTTTGAACCGATTCCTGTCTGTCTTTATTCTCCAAGTACTGGATAGCTTTTACTTTTCCTATTTATCACCACGCTGTCTCTTCACTTTTCTGCCCCCTCCCTTGGTCCCTGGAAGCCAAGAGCCCCAACATGCTCTTCCCAGTGACTTGTCCTACATCAAACAAATCTATATTGACAGAGCAACGAACACAATCGCTTCAGTATCATCTCCTCCCCTTTTACATACCAGCCTTCATTTCCCGAGAAGGTCCACTGTTGTCAGATCTGCCGGTTCAGCTCGTCAGCCCATGACGTCACTGACCTTCAGCAAACAAATGCAAATCCTGTAAAATGAATGAAGCACTGAGCTGTTTAGTGGAATACGCCTGTCGGCCACCTGGAGATACAGTGCTGTTGCAGCATGTGTATTCAGTGACTGTAAATCAGGTGAGAGAAAAATGCATTTCCTACCTGCCCTCCAAGCCGTCACTGTGAAGACTGTTTGGACAAGCAACCCAAAAGAGCTCTTTGAGGATCTAGAACTAAACCACACTATGACAAGACCAGTCAGTGCTTGTCCTCCCTGCACCGAGTCTTGCCACATCCAGGCTCACGAGGGCAAGCTGCTGAACACAGCTTGGGCAGATGGGACTTTCTGCTATAAATCACATCACAACTGCAGGAGGAAAGGGGACACTGCTTTTGCCCTACTAGTCCCACTGAAGTCATTTTAGTAGGAGGCACACTAAGGAGAAATCTATTAAGCCTCAGTATACAGTTATTTCTTCCTCACAGCTGAGCTGTCAGACAGGGATAACAGCACATCACTGGCTCAGTTTCTCCCCTGCCCTTTGCCACTTGAACTCCTCAAGTTCTACAGAGTTAAATAGAGTCAATATACAGATATGTCAGTGACTAGGATTCTTCCTGGGAAGTGTTCAAAGATAAGGTATTCTGGTCAGCAAGAGATGAGTCAAGCTGCCTAGAGATCTGGCATATGACAGATTCAAAGTGAGCAGCACACAATACTCAAGGATTCTCTCATCAGCCTGAAGGCTAACTTAGCAGCTACTTGCTGTCTTTGGGAGAAGACACAACCCTGAGAACTTGCAGGATGTTTGCCTCCTAAGTACAAGTTACATTAAATACTACTATAGCAGTTCTTCAAGTAAAGTTTGTCCACCCCCTCCGATAGAAAAACAGCACTGAGCCACAGAGTAAGAATTAAAGAAAGGAAGGTTTCCTTTCTCAGAGGTAATTTTTGTCTCACAAGCTGGGCGAAGCAGAAGCATACCCCTCAGAAATAAAGGAGTACCTTTGCCAGTGAGTTGTCTCTCTCAAAGACAAGAAACTTTGGGAGGTGTATGCTATTTAAATCCTTACTTAGGATAAAAGCATCAGCTTTGAGACTTTGGTGGATTAGACCCTTTTCAGCTGTTTCAAGCAGACAACATCCCTCAGCATCATCATACAAAAGCATCTTAATGCAAAACCCTCCTTACAGCCATGAATAATTCACTCATCTCGCATGTAAGTTATCTCTGATTTATTTTGAGAAATGCATTTGAGCAGACTTAAGACAGACACATATCCCAAAAGGAGGGTTCCTCAACGCGTGCCCTTTCTAGGATCGCCATTTGGTGTACATGAGCTGCACCTCCCCAGCTCCAGCAACCTGATGCAAGTTTAAAACAGTCCCAGTGCATCTCTAGGTGAACACGCAGACCAATTATTCTTTCACTAGGTCTATTTCCATGACAAGCACACTTCTGAAATGAGCTGTGTCAAGTGTCTCCATAATGGGGTGTCATCCAATCCCTCCTACCTCTAATCCCTTCTGCTTTCGCTCATCTTTGACCATGCTGACAACCAGGTGCTCTACTGGGCACCAGCTACATTAAAATTCTCATTCATTCTATGCTGCCTTTCAACTTGTGCTCCATGATAGCAAAGGGATACACAGTCAGGTGGCAGCTGCAACACAGCTACAGCCTTGATTGGCTTAATTACATTAATCAAGCCACTGGGCTTTTATATCTACTCCCAGTAGCTCCAGGGACCAGGAGGATATCATCTGACACAGCAGAACAAATCTTGCTTCCATAGCTCAGCAACAGAGGAAGAATACAAGACTGTTACCCAACAGATTCTGGTGTTTCTCACCATTGTGCAGCTGGTGCAGGCTTAATGTCAGTCCAGTGAAGTCATCAGCTTAGTTCAAGTTCCCAGGAAGGTGAGTGCAAAAGATATTTTTAACCTTGCTTGATAACATGCTGTGCTCTGAAACAGAGGAAGAGGACAGAGTTAATTCATGCAACAGGCTGCTCTTTCACCTTTGGGTCCTTAATGCTGAGCCTCAGATTCACGTTTCCACAGAGGAAAGATTAGTTTCAGACAGGGATAACTTTATCATCACTTGCTCAGCTTCCAGAGCAGCTAAAGCCTGGATCCCGTAGGACCATCCTGCAAGCTCGGGTCTGCTCTTGCCTTCGTGTGCTCCTTACCCCGGGCGGGACAAGACCCTGAGGGCACACTGCTCCCCCGCGGCCCCCTCTCTGGCACAGGAGCCTCGGGCAGGCGCGCGGGGGAAGGCAGGCTCGGCCCAGCCACCGAGCCCCACCACGCGCAGGGTCCCCTAAAGCCCCAGGGCTGAGCCAGCGCTCAGGCTCAGCTATACCAGCTGCTGCTCCCAACGCTTTCCCGCGGGCACCTGCAGGCCGAGAGCCGGCCAAGGCCTGCGAGCTGAGCCCGGGCCGCACTGCCGGGGCGCCCTCGGGGCCCCTTCCCGGCAGGGCCGCCGCAGGCAGGCCGAGTCCGGCGGAGGGATGCCGGGGCGCTGCCGCGGAGGGGACATCGCGGGCGGCCACGCAGCACCAGGGCCCTCTATGGCGGCGGGGGTGGGGGGGTGCCATTTCGTCCCCACAGGACGCCATCGAAGCCTCGCCGCTCCCCCAGAGGCATCCGCGACGCCGTGCAAGAGCCCCCCGCTCGCGTCCCCGCTGTCCCCGCCTCCCTCGGGACCGCCGTGGCCGCGGATGCCCGCGGATAGCGTGCCGCTCCCACTCACSGCCGCCGCCATGTTGTCTCGCGGCGGGCGCGAAGAGGGGGAAGCAGGCAGAGCGCGGGCGGGCTGCGCGCGCCAAGTCTCGGCGCGGCTCTCGCGAGAGGCGCGGGGGCTCCTGGGAAGCGTAGTCTCGCCGCGGGGCCGGGCGCCGCCCGCGGGCCCTGTGCGGCCCTTGGCAACCGCCTCCTTGGTCCTTCGCCGCCCGCGGCTGCGCGTGGCCTGCTGAGCGCTTCCAGAGGCCGAACAAGCCTTAGCTAACGTAGGAGGGGGCCCCTCGCGTCCTGCACGGCGCGAGCTGGAACCCTCGGCTGCTAAAGTGCCACGAAATCCCCAGGATCCCGTTAACTCGGTGGGGAAACGTAAGGGGAACCAGGGGGAGGAGAACTAGAGTAGCCAACGTCCGCCGTCTTGCCCCAAGCTTCAACCGCCCCGGTGGGGAGAAGCTCCAGCGGCAGAAGACAGATGGATCCGAGGACAGATGAAAGTGGAGAAGCCGAGCGTGGGCGAAAGCCCCGTGTTTGGCGGCGCAGCCCCGGGGTGCCCAACCAGCAGTGGGCTGGGAGCCGTGACACCATGTTTATCTGTGGGGCCTGGGTCCTCCTGGCCTCGTTTCTGGTTTTGGACTCTGATTTCTGCAGAGTGTGGGCTGAACCTGCCTCCAAGTTCTCCTGACTCTCCAGAACAGCCCCTGTAGCTTCTTAAAAATTCGGCAAATTGCAAGCAGTGCTTTTTTTAGTGATGCAAGAAGGCTGTAAAGGGATGCCAGGGTGCCCTGAGAAACTAGCTGCTTCCAGTAGGAGTGGTTGACCCCCAAGGCCTTCCCCAGCCCTCTGTGCCCCCCGCCGGCTGCGCAAAGCCTGCCAGGTAAGAGGTGCTCCAGCCTGGGTGGGAGCACAGGGGACGCTGCCGGCAGCGAGTCCCTATGTTGTGGCAGCTCTGGCCCACGGCGTGAGGACTTGAGAAAGCTTCAGTGCCCTCCTGCCCCATGCGGGTACCCTGAGGAGCTGGTTGCATGGATGCTTGGCTTGGTGGGAAAGTTGAGCGGCAGGGTCATGCTGATACAGACCTGCAGTAATTAACGGAGCCTTCATTGCAATGGCCTTTGCTCTGTGAAGATACAGCTGGCAACCTGCCTGACCACTTTTAGCTTTCCAAAGAAGCAGATATGTAATACCCTGCAACTAGAATCAGTCCTTTAAATCCCCAAGGGACATGAAGTTTTTAAATAAAACATGACAACTAAAACTTCCCCTTGTGCAGAGTTCACATCCTGGAAGAAGAGAAGGCGTAGAGACTTGGATGTCCTGAGGACTTTGCTACAATCTCAATTTTCTGGGGGTGGAATCTGGTCGGGTATTAGAGTAACTGTCTACTTATGCCTCTGCCTGACAGGTAACTGCCCACAATAAATGGATGAGCTCTGCCAGATGCTCAGTAATGAACTGACTCAACAATTAAAAGCTCAGGAGAATGGTATGAGCTAAGTGCTCAGTAGTTTGGCTGTAATTATTTATGATCACAATGCACAGAAAAGTGTTTCCAAGCATATTTTAGAGGCAGAACAAAGACTCTGGATGAGGAAAGCTGGCCTCAGCCATGCCCACGCTCTCTTAAATTTCYGCAACTCCTTGCCTGTGCGAGTAGGACTTAATGAGGTTTTCACGGATGCACTGCATGCTAAAGCAGATACATGTTTCATAGTTTCCCTGCTGAAATCCTCCTCTGCTCTGGGTTTGCTGCTGAAGTGTTGCTCTCCTTTAGGGGGCATTCGTGTCATACAAATCTTCAGCATGCAAACTCTGCCCAGGAGTTGCAGTGCAAGGCAACGTCTCCCAGAGGTCAGCATAACGTGGTGGCTCATCTGAAGATGCTGGCAATCTTCCTAGGGATATGAAGAGAGTTATATTCTGGATTGAACTCAGGCAGGTGCAAAGCTGCTCCCAGAGGCAATTTGGAAGTAAATTTGATAGATTTCCTATGGCAAAACTCCATCCCTTGTGGTGTTTTGGGTGTTTTTTTTTTCCCTCCAATCTTTGAAAGGATTTCTGCTTTTCAATATTTTTCCCAACTTGCACAACAAAAGGAATGGTGATCTGTATGTGTTCATTTTGGGACTGCTCTCAACCTTTTGACCACCAGAGGATCTGGAGTGAATTTCTTCCTCCAGTAACCATATGCTTGATTAAGCTCTCACCTTTCTGATTTCTCAAAGGTGTCCTGCATCAATCCTGCTAAAAAACAGCAGTCATTACCCTCTTCAAAGAAGTCTGAATTCTGCTGTAGAGTATTTGACAACCCCCTGATCAGATAACAGGAGATTGGACAGAACATATGACAGAGACGGGAAAGGAAGACAGGAAAATAAACAGAAGTCAATGACAACCCCACCAACGTCAGTGGGGCTCTGATCCATGCTTCAGTGGAGGACAAGGTCTCCTTCCAGGATCCCACCCGCTTCCCCTCTGTGTTGCCTGTAAGTATCTCCAGTGGAGGACCTCTACACACTCAGTGAGAGCTACTCGATTTTTTTTTTTCCCCCTCTGCCTTCCAGCCTGTCCCAGCCCCACCCTGCAGATGGGGTTCTACCAAGCCTGGAGAAACAAAGCATCCTCTGAATCGGAGATGCCCCACTGTGGTTATCAGCTTCGACATATGGCTGGGGAAAGCAGCCAGCGTATTTGAACTCATTAAAAAGCTAGTCCCCCATTGCTAAATGTGCCTGGCAGGCACCAGCCCCCTGCATTGCTTGAATGTATGAAGCACAAGGAGAAGCTGAGGTGCAGGGGGTAGCTAGACTGATACTCGACTGTTACATATGCTGTGTGCACAGTGGTGCACAAAGAGCAGTCCCCGGTGTATGGCTGGAGATTGCTTGCTGGTATTTTAGGTGCCAGACTTCTAAGAGAAAAGATCTGTAGTATTAAGGAAAGCCTGCCATGAGGTCCCAAATCACGGTGTCAATCCCAAGCAATACAAGAAAGGCTCTTTGGAGCTCAGTAACAGACAGAAACGACATCTTTCCACGCAGGACGAGGCATACTGCAAACAAAACCTCCTTCCCTTCCCCCAGCAGCAAAACCCTTAAGCCTCCATTTAATGTAAAATACATGCTTAAACCCATTCCTCTTCAGTGTGTCCTGTATGCTTAAACTGAACTTTAAGCAGGTTCAGAAATGCTCTGCTGAATCGGCACTTATTTGAAGGCAGAACCTTGTTCACTGAATAACAAGAGCTTTATCTTTACAGTATAGCTGTGAAATCAAGGGCTGACCTTTCTGGGAGCATGCAGGTATTTGCAGCCAGGGCTGTTATGGGTTTCTGCAGATGGCGAAAGGATAAGGTTCTCCTTTCTCCTCCTCATCACTGCTGAACAGCAGAAGAAATGGCAACTTCAGCCACTCAGCCCGGGAGCTGGCTCTGTTTTCCCCCAGCTTCCCTCAGCTGTTCCTCCCTCTTCTTCCTCCTCTCCTCAACTGTGTTTTGAGCACAGTACAACAAAATGTGCTGTCCACAGAGCTCATGTGATGGGGAACTGAGTTGAGGAGATCACATCAGGGGAATGGAGATGACTGACTGACTGCATAGCTTCTGATCTGATGTTCCAGCAAGTCAAAGTGACCATCTCTTCCAAGCTAGCCAGACACTAAGCACAGCTTCAGTCCTTGGAGGAGCTGATCAGAACAGAGAGCACACAGCAAATTGTTCCGGTTGCAACTCATGCACAGATAAATCCTGGGGCCAGACGTATGTACTTGTTGCTCAATAACAGTAGGAATCCAGCTTCTTCATGGATGAATATGTTTAATTAAAATATATATTCTCAGAGATTGAAGATAGGTGCACAGTCACACAAGCACACTCAAAGATGTTAGGAAGAACATCAACACTGGAAAGCTAGTGAAGCTAGGAATGAGATTTTCATCAGAGAAGGTCTTTAAGGCCAGGCTAGGTTTGCAGTTGTCAGGAAAGAAGAGCTGACCTTGCTTTGGGCAAAGAGATGGATCCTCTCCATTTTCTGTGTCAACGTGAGAGATTAAGGGCACAGTAAACAGAAAAGGAGTGAACTGGTATAAAAATGTCTAGGCAGTATTAATGAGGAACTTCTCAGGTCTTCTTCTATCACAAACAGTATTTCTGTTTGCCTGGATTACTTGGCCAACCAGCCGTTGATTCATTCAACCCAGTCTGCGCTGTCATATAAGCAATATTTCATCTATCAAGCTTAGATACAAGAAATATGCTAGGCACGCACTGAGCAAACAAGCATATTCTTGCAAGCAATTAGCATAAGCTGCACTGAGGTCAAACAGTTGTATCAGAGAACAATACAAATTGCCAACATTTCTTCTTACTGAAGACTGAAAATGGAGAATTGCAAATGCCATATCTCTGACTCACCTCTTGTGTCTCCCATCGTTTACATCAGAGGAGGGAGATAATTGTTTTGAGGTACTTTTAAGAATAGCGTCTCTGCTAGTTTCATTGCTTATTGTGAAAGAACATGTTTAAACTATCAAAAGTCACATTATTTCAGGTTCTGCTAGGTCATTTTTCTTGCCCTAATGGAGGAGAAGCAGGCCAAATGCCTAATTTTTGGAACTCCCAAGTGGTAAACTGAGGTCTGACTAGGTTATGGAGGGCAGCTGGTTAAAGGGCTGCTGTTTTTCCTTTTGTGCTGCCTGTAGCCAGATCTCTTGAGAGCAATCTCCAGGTCACATCTCCCTGAGGGAGCTCTGGCAGGGGCTGGTGTGGGATGGAGGGGAGGGAGTGTTCTTCCGCACACCCCTGCGGGATTTTGATTTCGTGTAATGCCTCATCTGTGGCCTAGATCTTCGTAAGGGTGCTGCAGAGGATCGACCAAGGTCCATCCAGACAAATGTCCTGTTTCCAAGATTTGCCCAAAAAGGTGCCTAGGAAAGAGAGCAAGAACAGGGTGATTATATATACTTCTCCCAGTACCCTCCCAGCCTCCAACCGTTTGAAGGATGGGAACTTGAGAGCGAGATGTCAATTCCGTGAATATGGTAATGGATTTCTCTTGAATGGAGATTCAGTAGTTTCTTTTCCCAGTCTCCCTGTGACCCCGTAATACCCATTCCTTCCGGTGGCAAGGACATGCACAGGTCAGCCCGTGCTGTGAGAGGAACCAACTTCCTTCTGTTTGTTTTGCATCTGGCTCCTATTAGTTTAGTTTGATGGCCCCAAATTCTCATACTGGAAGGGATCATGAATGGTCCTTCCTACCCATCCTGCCTGTGCCATGCAGAACATATGGATCTACTTATCCTTCTCTTCATGTCAGCCTCCCAACTCTGAGCTCTTCAAAACAGATCTAAGAACGCGGATAGCATTGTTTTAAACCTCCAGTTTCCTACAGAATGTGATGTATCCATTTACAGAGGGCTTTTATGGTCTCTAAAGCCTCCCATGGATTAGCCCACAATTGACTGTATAAACGTTTTCTCCATCCCACATCCTGCTTCCATAATGTGTCTCATACTCACTTCTCTGTCCTTTCACTCAGTCCAAACATCCTGGAAAAGCCTCTAGCTCTCCTAGACAGCCTTTCTCAATCCCTTTCCCCAAACCTCTCTAGCCCCTGCCAGGTTGCAAATAAAAATCAATCAGCCAAACACAGCCCCCAAATTCTTGGAGACCTGCCCACAAGAGAGAGATTCATGTGTGTTTCTTTCTAATTTAACCACCAACATGTGTACTGCTGCTTTGCTGTTGACCTAATGCTTCTGCTGTTGCATAAAGGTTGGTCTGTCTTCAGCCATCTCTCCTCCTGCACATTTCAAGTGCTCTCCTTTCTCCCCTCAGCTGTCATCTCAAGCAGCCTTGCTGCTGAAGGAGGTGGGCGGGAGAACACGCACCGCGGGAGATGGCTGATCTCCCATAGCACTTGTGCTCGGAGATGGGAGAACTCAGCCGCGGCATCCTCCTCCAGCTCTCCTTGGCGCGTTAGGGAGAAAAACCCCAGCCTCTGCCGCCTGGCACGTGTGCGGTACACTAGCGCTGGTGCGCGAGCTCTGCGGCTTGCGGAGTGCTGCCCCGTGGGTAAGGGGGAGGCCGTGCAGGGACAACTGGACGTACACCCCTTTATCTAGCAAGCCAAGGATTTGCACGGGCTGGCGCTCCTCCTGCACAGACACACGACAGAGCCTGCAGAGGAGAGCCAGGCTGCTGCAGCTCACAGCCCAGGGTCTCTGCGTTACCCGCCTTCCCCAGCAGCCCCAGCTCAGGCACCAGAGCTGGCAGGGGCATGGCTGACGCTTGGGAATGGGGGTCCTTCTGCTAGCCCAGCTGTGAGGGAGGTAAACTGAGGCAGGGGTAACCCTCACAGCTGGGGGTGGTGATGGCTAAAACCACAGCACCTGATTTACCAGAGCTTGTGTGTGAAGTGCTACTGATTTAGAGAAGCTGGCAAAAAAGTAAATACAATTCCTTCTCCTCCCTCTGAAAGGAATCATCATTTAAACAGTATAAAAAGTTCTCTGTAAATGTTTAAAACAACAACAGGGTTGGGAGGGGAAGGAGGAAAGACAAACAAGTTTGCTGCTTCAGCTTCACAGAAACAGATCTCACTTTTTGGCAGTGTTTTATGTATCTGGAGGATCCAGCTGCCAACACACTTTGGGAGGCTCCAAATTAATAATCGCTTCCCTATCATCTTCCTCCAAGTGGCTGTAGTTTGGCGTGGGCGCTGCCTTTGATGTCCACGTTTGGCCAGCACCTCTCACCGTAGGATCCCAGTTCACGGCTGGGGCATCTATGCTAGATTCAGTGTCTGTTGGTGCTCCCGATGATGTTTTTGTTTCCCAGACCTAAGGTTCAGGGTGGTCAAAACTCATCAGGAGCCGGGAAGCTCAACAGAGCACGCTGCTGTGGGGCAGCTGACTTGGTACCTTGCCTGGGTGTGATTTGGGCAAGAATCAGAAGCCACTTTCTCCCATGAGAACCTCTCCCAAGAGATGGGGGCTCCCAGTTCCCGACCTGACTGACCTTCCCCAGCTGCCTTGGCAGCTCTGCTCGCACCTGGCTTCTGCCTCACCACAGCAGAAACCCTGAGTGACTCCTGTTTAAATACATAGCTGGCAGCTCAGTTCAGCTTTTTACTGGTGAAGACCTGGAGCTGTATCCTGGTTTGGCTACGGGCTGGGGGGGCTTGGTGATCTGAAGCCCTGGGTATCGTGGGCTGCCGGGGACCCTAGCCGTGAGGCAGAGCCAGTGGCTGCTATTCAGCCTCATTGCGGACCTGACACGCCAGATCCCATGTCACATGCCTGGGAGCATCTGTCCTTTTCTTCAGAGCAGGGCCACTGCCTGCCTGGGGATCCCAGGGGAGGGTGCCAACCTTCTCAAYGCGGGGGAGACCTTGGTCTGGGAAAAAGAGACCTGGGGGAGGAACAAATGAGCACAAGCTCAACGGGGAGCAGAGGAGTACCATGCTGCCTGCCTGAGGTCTCGGCTGGTTGCCAGCCCAGAGTCAGGGCTCTTGTTACTCCTCAGTCCCACCCACTCTGCTCTTGACCAACCCAGGGAAAGGACTTGTGCTCCTGCCCAATCTTGTGTTTGCCACAGTCTCCCGCTGGCCCAATCCTGCTCAGCCCACACCAGGCTGCAGGGTATATATCACCTCAGCACCCATAACAAGGCAGTTGCTCCTTGGTGGGAGAGGTCTTTGCTGTTTGCTGCTCTGGCTGCTATGAGCAACCTGTATTGCTGTAGAGATCTGCTCTGACCAGCTGTATTTGCTCTACAATCTCCAGAATTATGTTCCTGCTTCAACTGCTCAGTCTATTTGCAGTGATGAGCTGTGGTTTGAAGGTGCTGTTTCCAGAGAAGTTCAAATACCTGTTGGATGGTTTGAGAAGCTGACCCTGTTGCTGCTGACCTGTGTTGTGGCTGTACCTCTGTGTGGATACCTGAGTGAAGCTGTATGTGGTGGTTCCTTGTACAGCCAGCTCTGGCTGTTGCTGGAGTACCCTGATCTGAGGCAGAAAGACTGTGAGCTCAGCTGGGTCTGCTTAGCTCCTGAGCAGGGCTGCTCTCCACCCACTTACCTGTCAGCTGCTTCTGATGCCTGGGGCTGCTTGTGATGTGGTGGGGAAGGGCCCTGATCCTACTCTTAACCAAAGCTTGGACAGTGATGTGAGGGACTGGCCTGCTTGGATGATGTCCTGTCTCCCTGAAGTCCAGTTCTGTTAAATCAGTCCCTGCTGCCTTGGATAGCACCAGGGAAAGTTATTGCTGGGGTTTTCTCTGTTTTCCCAACTTCATCTGGCTCCTGTGCAGAACCTACATCAAGATAAAAACCAGATGGATGCAGCATGAAACCTTCCTCCTCTTCAGCAGATGATGTTTGTGACAATGGACTTTGCTTGTATTGTTATTTAAAAAAAAAAGAAAGAAAAACAACCTTGCTTAGCCAAGAAGTGGAAAGGGAAGCTGCAGTTTAGTCTTGCTGAGACCATCTAGCCTGAACCTCATCTGAAATCCTGGGTTACAAATGGACTTTTGCTTTTCCAAGGATCAGGCTTGTCTGACATCTCCAACTTGACAAGCTAAAATGCTGTCATGACTTGCTGGTAGCCAATAATTTAGTCACTGTGCAGTGTTCATGTCAGTCTCCTGGGACTTCTAGTGACCAAAGATGTGATGTGTGTGTCTGTGATGCAATGTGAACTTCACCAAAAGCCTAAAGGCATCTAAACTGTGGTCAACCTGGTGTCACTGCCTTAGGCTTTAGAAGGTCAGCAACACATCTGCTGTGAGTGCTACACACTTTGTGCCTGAAAAATCTTCATGGTCAGGGGAACAGTGCCCCTACCTCAGCAGTTAACTACTGAGAAACTGAGTTATTGGCTGCTGCTGCTGCTGACTGAGCCTGTTTGAGCACATTTTGCTAAAATGATGCACTGAGAAGGTGAAGCTGAACCTCCATCAGGCCTATTGCTGTCAGACAGCTCAGGCTGAGACTGCTGAGCATTAACTGCAATGGGTACTTCAAGAGAAACCTCAGCCTCAATCAGGGTGAAAAAGTAAAAGCATACTGCCTTGACATTGTCTGAAGGCTGCCTTCCACATTGTTACCAAGGGTGAAACCTGGCTACCAGTGAAAACTAGGCTTCAGTTGGGATAAACCTTCCAAGAAACTGAGTTATTGATGCTTCTGACCTTGCTGTGTCCATCTTACTTAAGATATGAGCAAATCCATCCTGTGTTTTGTGTGTTGCTGCTAGAAAAGATGTTGCAGTTGTCCCCCTCAGGCATCCCTCTCCCAGAGGGGTCCTGGCTCTGGGCATGGAATGAGTGCAGCTCCTTCAGCTGAAGGCCAAGACAGTGCATGCTCTGAGCTCCTAGCTACCCTCTCTCCAGGCAGCCAAGGAGGAAGGACTGACTCTCTGACCATCTTCCTGTTCCCAAGCAGTGCTGCTGCTGCTCCTTGAAGCATAGCTGGAGCTCTGCCTGACTGCATCAGCTACCTGAACTGCTCTGCTCACAACTCCTCCAAGCAACCAGGCRCTCTGTACATCAGCCTTTCTCCATTCAAATCTGAGAAGAAACCTGTGGGCATAGCAGAGACACTGTTGCGGGCTCTGTCCTGCACTCGGTTAATACCTGCAGGAGACATTAACCTTCATGGGTGTTGTATACATCTTTCAATACTGCTAATCCATTATGCAGCAGTCTCATAAATACGGGTACCTCCACCTGCAATGTGAGAAACCAGCTCATCCCATGCAACCTCTGTCTGCATCCCTCCTTGCTAGTCAGACTCTGATAGCACCAGGCTTTCTCACAGCTCTAGGGGACAAACCTTATCCCCAACAAGGCCCAAAAGCTATTTCACAAAAAGCCACATTCAAACTCAGTGTGCTGGGTGTAGGCACCTTTTACCATTTCCAGCCCAGTTATGATGGGTACAACAGGCCTGGACAGGTAGCAGGAGGCTGGGCATGGTTTGGCTTGGATGCTGGGGCTGGGAGAGTTCAGCCAAAATATACTATTTCCCACAGTGTTCCGCTTTCTGCAGCTAGCGAAGGGATCTCTCTTTAGCTTCTTTCTCTCARAGGTTTCTAAGTGGTACCGTATGGATGCTATCATTGCATTCATTAATCTCTGTCTGAGCCCCTCGCTCTGCAGAAGTCCCTAGAGGGGAAGGGCTGGAGCAGGATGGGTTTTGCTGGAGCTGAACTCTGGTGGTTTTTCCCCTGGGTTTTCAAGAAGTTTTGTTCCACCCATGAGAAGTGCCAGGCGTCAGGGGAAGATTTGTTTCTTGGCAGCTGTTCCCATTTTGCTCTAGAAAACAGATGCTGTGCTAGGAATGCACCATGACTAAAATTCCTCTGGGCTGCTCAGGTCAAATAGCAATAGGGGAAACGGGGGGCAAGGGAGCAGCTCTGCTCAGCAGAGAGCAAACAGGAGTGCTGAGCTCTATCCCTTTGCCTCCAGTCTCCAAAGCCCAAAAGCAGGAGCCAGGCAGTTTTGAGGCAGAGGAGAGAGTGAGGGGTTAGCAGGCTGCCAACCTCCCGCAGCTGAGCGGGAGCAGCCCTGCAACGCGGGCTGGCACACTTGGGCTCTGCCTCTACCTGCTCTGGGGTGCTGCAGAGCTCCTGGGCTGTCAGCCTCATCCCTTTTGCACTGGCAGCTGATCCCCTCGGAGAACGGATAGTGGCCTCTCCCTGCATTTTGTGGAGGGCCTCGGGAAAGCTTTCAGGATCAGAGGTTTAAGCAAGGGGTGTGATGGGTGGTGACAGTTTGGGAAAAACAAAAGCAGAGAAAGGTTTTGATACTGTCGGAGAACATGACAGGCAAGTTCACAGCCCCTGCAGGCCTCTGGCTTCTTGTTTTCATTCGCCGAACGGGGAAAGCAATCCTGTGTGGTGACAGGGCCACAAACTCTGACCCCGTAACAGAAGGGGCAGAGCTGGAGATGCTGAGAACAAAACAGAAAGGCTAGGCAGGGACCAGGCTGGGAAGGGAGGAGGCAGCCTGCAGGGACGAAGGAAGCCGGGTGCCTCTTGTTTTGGGAGGAGGATGCTGCGAGGCGTCTGGAAACCCAGCTCCTTCAATATGCTCAGCTCAGGCCCCTGCCTGTGGGATGCTGAATGTCCCTCTTGGGTGTCTCCTCCTGCAGCTCACCGCCTGTGAGGGCCCACAGGACACTATGGGGCTGGAGGACTGGGTGCTGGCAGCCCAAAGCMTACATCCATGCCCTCCAAGCCTGGGCTCAAGGAGCTAGGACTGAGGACCAGACCGTGCAGGCCCAGCAAGCTCCAGGGGCCCAGGGCGGGTGGTAGGTGCCATGTGGACGTGGCCCTCACACTCTAGCCTCTCGATGCAGTTGCAAAATGGGTCACCCCATCA
This sequence comes from Apteryx rowi, assembly GCF_003343035.1. NCBI lineage: Eukaryota > Metazoa > Chordata > Aves > Apterygiformes > Apterygidae > Apteryx > Apteryx rowi. The sequence goes on from NW_020451160.1 coordinate 176,175, forward strand.
AAACAGACCTTTCCTTGTTCCCAGGCAAAAAGAAAGGGTTGTGTGATTTAAAAAAAAAAAAAAACAAACCTGCAGCTGGTCTCTCTAATCTCCCACCAGTGTCTGCATTAACTGTCAAGACAGTAACTTCCTTGATGCTGGGCAATTTTTTTCTGTGCACGCATCCAACTAATCAATTAAGTTTCTCAGCAGCTTCCTCCAGCATTCAGGCTTGGAGGGTGGAATGAATTTGTTATTCTAGGCACTGTTGGAAAGGCATGAACTGTACTAAAAGCAAATTGGTTGCGCTTTCCAAGCACTGACATTTCTCACTCACAGCTTAGCTCTCTGGTCCTCCTCCCTCAGTTCTCCCTGCTCTCGCAGGCACCCCTGGGTGCAGTGCTTGTCCAGCTGCGCCCCTCTTGGACAGAGCTGGCCTGTGGCATGTCTGATCAATGCTACGTTGTCTGCTGCTGCTGTGGGACCGTGGGTTGGGGATGCTCAGTGTCCCAGGCAGAGGGACTGAGGTCTGCCTTGGGGCAGGATCTTCTATCAGTAGGTCAGTTTGACTCTGCTAGGACTTAACTCTTCATAGTCTCTTTGTGCTGAATTGCCTCTCACCTGCTTTCTGAGATGTATCTGTATACCAGCGTTGACTTAGATGTGACATCATCAGACCAAGAGACTTACCCTCCCTCTTTAGCAGCGCATGGTGGTGGCCAGCTGGGTCTCTCAGCAGATACAACCTGGCAGGACTGGGTGCCACACACTGCAGAGTCATGCRGGCCACTTAACCTAGCCCCAGGGTTTGATCTGCCTCTGCATCCCTTTGGATGTAGMCCAGCCTCTGGGGAGACTCAGGTCTCATGAAGTGACATGACCCTGCTGCTCCACGGTGCTCACTGCCAACCAAGTTATTAGTGAGATTGGTTTTGCCCTTYGTTTAGCCCTCCAGGAATAAATCTCCCCTGATGCTTTTCTGCAGTCACTTGCTTTTCTCTTTTTTCCTATTTGTTTTCCTCCTTCCTCATATGCTGTTGTTCCTTGCCCTGCCCAGGCACAGTCCTCCCCACATCAGAGGGAGATGCTGTGTGATATAGTCACATCTTTCCTATTAACCTCAGGCTTTGCAGAGCTGAGCGCTGGGCTGAGAAGCAGAAGTGAAAGGATCCAGGCAGGGTGGGTGGAGGCACCAAGAAATATGGGGGATTTGAGGTGTTCTGGGGGAGACTGATGGCTAGTAGGGAGAAACTGCATCTCCTGCCAACTCGGCTACACCCTGGCTCTCTACTAGTGGGAATGGGGATATGTTTTATCTGTGTTTAGCAATGCAAAGCCTTACGTATGAGAGGGGCAGGACTGCTGGAGTCAGGGGGGCCGCAGAGGTTTGTTAGGAGCTCAGCCAGTTGTGTAAAACTCTCCTTGCTCCCCACACTTCTGTCTGCATCCTTCCAGGCCAAGGAAAACTTGGCCCAAGAAGAGCAGAGCTGTTGTTGTGCTGTTGACTGAGGGGGGCGGTGGGAAGGCACTAGGAGAGGGAGAGGAAGACCCTGCCTTTTGCCATGTGGCATGGCCACAGCTTGAGTCCRGCCCAGATTGTCCACGAACAAGATCTCTTCCATTAGGTGCTGCCTGGCAGCTTTAGTGATGACTCCTCAAAGGCTTCTTTGCAGGCTTGTTGCTCCAATGTGTCATCCTAATTAGAAATCTCAGCAGAGAGGATAAGGAGAAATGGGGTGGAGAGGATAACCTGTGCTTTTAGAGGGTTATCTTTACAGCCCATGTTAGCCAGATGACTTCAGCCGCCTCTGGTCCTGTTCCTATGGCGAGACAAGCTAGTGCTAATGGCATTTCTGCGAGAGAAATCCCATGGCTGTTCTGCTCAGGAAGTAATTTGGTGAACCAGGAAAGAGAACCCAGGACGCCTGCTACCAGTCTTCTTTCCAAGCTGTTACACAATACTCCTCCAGGGTTAACAAACAAAAAACATCTGGGAGTAATCGAAGCTATTTAGGCTCTGGGAAAGCATGGATGGAGAAAGTTTGAAGGAAGCAACTTGAAAGATCAGCGTTGTTAAAAACAGTTTGGAAGCCCTAGAAAATAAACTAGAGTAACATCTACAAAGAGTGAGGAAGTATCAAGAAAAGGATCTAATATCCTCTGAGGAATACAAAGGAGCCAGAGTGAATTATAATGCTTCAGTCTGTATTAAGCTGCAGGGCGTTAAAAATTGCTTTGGAACAAGCAGATCTGCCTTTCCTGTGGTTTCCCCTGGCAAGGGAGCAGAGGGAAAGACCAGGGGTCTGYCTTAAAATCAGCCTGGGGAGTGGAAACTCAGTTTAATGAATGGCAATAGCAGTCCTCCGAAAGCGCAGTAATGCTGATGCCTGCACTGAGAGAGGTACCTGCCAGCGCAGGAGGGGCTGGCTCCAGGACCATGCTGGGCATGCAGAGGAAGTTCAGGGAGAAACGCATCCCTGGCAGGGTGCCATCAGCCAGAGCACAGCTGCGGCAGGGAGGAGTGTGACCGGAGGCTTTGCTTCCTAAGCTGCAGGATGTATGTTTAGGCTGGCCACCGGCATCATAACGGGACCAAGGACAGTTCAGGCAGGTTGCCGAGCTGTGTTCCCTGCGACCTCCTGGGTGGCAGCTCAGACAACCTTGGGACCATCCTCCTGGCCGGGTCGATAACGCAGGGGTGGTGGCTGGGATCCTTGTCTGCAGGGGCATCCGGTTCACAGTGGGGCCTGCAGCGCAGCCGCMTGCTCGCGGGATTTCTGCAGCCCTGACCCCACTCCTCTTGCAGGAACCTTGTGGTGCTGTGTCCCGGTAGTGACTCAGAGAGGCCGCGGAGCCAGCTCTCATCAGGACGAGCCCAAATGAAAATCCCCTCTTCCGTGACCACCGGGAAGGCAAGTCTGTTGCCAGGAAATCTCACTGCTGCTGATCTATAGAAGCTTTAAGGTTGAAGGGCCTGTCTTGGGGTTTTCTGTTCCCTCTTCTCCACCTGCTCCTACTTCTGTCTCTGGCTGGGGCTGGGGTAAAACCCCCAACTTCTCCAAGAGCCCCCGAGACAGGCAGGGTGGAAAAGCAGGCTGGACATGGGGAGGATGGGGGCACCGCAGGAAGGACAACGGGGAAAGCAGCCGCTGCAGGAGCCCTGGAAATGGTTAAAGATTTGGGGAGTCCAGATCTGCCGCATCTTCTGTGACAATCTGGCCTCACCAGCATCCTCGTAAATGAGAAACCGCATAAGCCTCACACTCTATTATTGCTACGGAGCATTAGAGTCTCTCATTTAGGATAAACATTCTCATCTCCAGCAGAGCATGAATAACATTAAATGAGATAGTTAAAATGTTGAGGCCAATTATAGCCCTGGTGTAACTTCAGCAGAGTTACACCAGGGATTAATTTGATCCGGAGAGCTCTGCCTCCTGTTCTGAACTGGGATTCCAGTGTGGGTAATTACATCCTGCCTCCCTGCACTTCCTCTGGAGTTTTAATTGGGTTGAATGGACCAAATCCGCAGCAAGTGTAAATCAATGTAATTGAGCTCTCTCTAGAGAGGAACCCTGCTGATTTACACCCTGAAATCTGGGACAGCTGTTCGCCCTTCCCTCTTCGCCGGGCTCTGGGTGAGGTGTGTGATGCGCTCTGGGACGGTGCCTGGCAAGCCACCTTGTGAAGGGCTCGCGAGGGCTGGCGTCAGAGATGAGGAGGCATCATGGCTTTGGGTGGGTTTTGGTTTCCCTTTGGGTGTTTATGAGGTGATGGTCCCTGGCCAGCGAGGGTGCTCCTAGAGCCCAGGTGTCCAGGGGCTGGAGGCTGGTGAAAGGGCATGAACTGCCCCAACCCAGCCTCAACCTCCATGGGGAGGTCTCCACTTCCGCACCTTTCTTCAGATAGCTGCCAAATTTCCAAACTGCTTGCTGAAAACCAGGAGAGCTCTGCCCTGTGTCACTGCTGTATTAGTGCAGGTCACGTCAACCTGGTTCCCWCCTGCTCTCGGGCTCAGGCCGCCCAGCATGGGTGCACAGCAACCCGCACCCATCCGTCCCTTCTGCCAGAAAACCCCGAACACAAGCTACGGGGACTGACCCTCACCTCCAGGCCTGGATCCCAGGCCAGGCTCTTCATGCGTGGAGACAGGCAGCTGGACTGTATCCTTCTTCCACTTCCCAGCCCTCTTAGTAAATCAGCATTAATGAGGGACATTTGACCCTCTCTTTCCCTGAACAGCCTTAAGAAGCATTTTTGTTCCATGAGATAGTTAAGAAACTTGTAGCAATTTCCTCCCCCTGTTTCTGCTGAAGAGTTTTGTTTTTTTCTTTTTTCTTTGAGAAAAAGACAAGTTCTAGGATGCCAGAAACCTTTAGGATGCACCAGAAATGGGCGCAGAGGAGAGACAGCAGGGTTTCATATGGAGGGCACAGAGCAGACAGGCCGGTCGAGATGGGGCAATGCCAGCCCCAGCTTGCTTGGTCCATCACAGCGAGGACTCCGGCACCGTGTGTGCGACCGAGGCAGGAGGGTCAACTCCCAGAGCTGGGAAACTGCACTCGTTGGCTGTAGTTAGGAATTGAATTGCAAGGCGTTATCTCACTGAGTTGGAGCCTTACGGGGCCATACATCCTCCACAGCCAATTGTACAGAGGGGCGATGGGAGAGGGAAGGGTGCTGGGAACACCCTCCCTCACCGATTTCCAGGCCTTTCTGCTGCTGTGTGGTCCCTTTCCCTCCTCACAGAAAAATGATAAAACYGGAGGGTCAGATAAGCCACAGGGAGCTGGGCCAGCAAGGCTCCAAAGCTTTGGCCCCCTCCTCCGAGCCTGCATGCGATTGCCCGTCCTCTCCGGCAGCTCCCACCCTACCTCCACCGCGATCCCAGTTCAGGCTTAGCCTGCTTGCTCTTTCATTTCCCTTTTGGGTTTTCCCAAAGTATGATTTTAGTGGGGACAGAGATGGAAAGAAGAAGAGGAGAGAGGTCACGTTCCTTCCTTCCTCCCCAAGCGAGCGGCGGGTCTGCGGCAGTGGGACCGCGTCCACGTGCTTTCCCGCGGCATCCCGGCTCCAGGAGCCTGCTAGCGCTCCAGGTCTTGGAGAGCCGCCGCTGACGCCTGTCTGGCCCGTGAGGGCTCTCTATACCCGTTCTGTTTATCTTGCAAAGGGGACCGTGGTTTTGGCCAGCAGTGATGACGGAGTTAATGAGGTTAAGTGAATTCCCACTCCCACCCACTAAGGGCCTTCCGGGACCATCACAAATCTTAGCGCAGACAGCAAACACCCCATCCCGGGCCAGAAACCCTTGTACAGCCGCTTGCTCAAGGCAGACTCACCCACTCTTAACTCAGCCTCTGGCTGCAGCTGACTGAGTAAATAAAGAGCATTTCTCATGAAATCCACCCCCTTGGAAGTCCCCAGACAGGGAGCTGGCCTTTCYGCTGCTCAGGAAACCTTTATCCCCCAAATCTGCAACTCCCCCGTGCAGCCGATTTAGCAAGCGTTGTTTGCACATGCAGGTTTGCAGGGCAGTGACCCTGTTCCCGGCAACACCGTGACATTTTCAGGCTGCTTTCTGCTGTCCCTGCCATCTCCAGCTGGCCCCAGATTCTCCTTCTTGGGATTTTTTATGCTAGCCCAGATGGGGAGAAATATCTGAACTACTGATGTTAAGATCCATAGTGAAATCTGGACTTCCCCCAAATCGGGGATGGCTGTACCTGGCCTGGCCCTGCAAACGGGGCTCCAGGCAGCTAAGCTGAGCGGGGCTACGCCAGGCTCTGCCCTTCGTCTTTGGGGCTGCCTTAGCTCCGGTGTTTGCGTGTCTCTCTTGGGGCTCCTCTCCATCCCATTTCAGACCATGCCTGAATGTGGATCGTCCTTGTTGCTCATCACTGTCCCCCGTCTCCTGCCCTCCCAGTGTGCTGGGAGCAAAAGGCTGTGATTTGGGGGTTGGGAGGGGCATGCCTAAATCTGGCCCTCTGGAAAAAGCATTCACTTTATGCTTCCCGCCTCCCAAAGTCCTCGAAGAGCTCAGTCCTCCCTAGCATCCTTGGACACCCTTGGTCATGTCATGTCCATCCTTCTTGCTCACCATTGAGGACATGGTTTGGATGCTGAGGCTCTTCCCTCTTCTAGCGCTGAGAGGCTCAGCCCTGATATATGCAGTGCAGCTAAGCCCTTGACCTTTATTTTCCCTTAAATCAATACCTAAAAACCACGCTACAGCAATGCAGGCATGTCAAGGGAGTCCAGCTGATTTATATCATCTGAGGAGCTGATTCTGCTTTCGAGGCTTCAGTCCAGATCAGCTTTTGCCTTTCCAGCCCCCAGTCTCTTTGCACTGTCCTCAGTGCATCTACGTTGTATTTATCACCTGACCCCCCCCCCCAAGTCCTGCCGTTATTGCCTCTCCGTCTTATTTTTAATCTGCGACAAAAGGAAGGCTCCAGGTGAAAAAGCAGGTTTATTCTTCCTTAACATAATCATTCCAGTACCAAAAAAAATTTAAAATTGTTAAAAGTGAGTCGAGGTTGTAAAGGCTTAATTAAAAAGCTTCAGGGGAAAAAAAAACCTATTAGGGAAACTCTGTAGGCGTTTGTGCAATTCTCAGCTGTGGGAAACCAAGCTGCTGGGAGCTCTGGTCCTCATGCTTGGCCTTCCCTCGGCGGCGGGGAGCCGACCTGTGCTGCCCTTGGGATGGGGAGATGGTGCTGCCCTTGGCCGAGGGCAGAGCCCGGCACATCCGGGCTCGTTTCCCACCGTCGCCGAACACGCGCTTTCCTTTCCCGGTCGCTGCGTGTTGCACGTGGCCTGTCAATGGTGGTCAGAAGGTCTGCTCAGCTCTCAGAAGGGAGCAGGTTGCCCGTTCTGGGTGTAAAGGGGGTGTATTTGGCACTGCAAACCTGCACCCGCAGAGGTCTGGGTGGTGCGGCTGCGTCCGCAGTCAGGCTTCTGCCATGTAGCGCTTTCGCTCACCAAAACCCGCAGACTTGTCTCCCTCTGCCTCGCTCACATTGGCAAAACCTTTGGGGACTTTGGGATTCTTCAATTCGATTTAAGAGTAAGCCAATGTTTGCAAGTCCAGCGGTCCTGGTGACTGATCAATACATGCTGATAGACTTTTCCCATCAGAACATTTGTTTTTCCAACAGGAAACCGGGTTCTCAAACAAACGAAGGCTTGCGCAGCAATCGTCTGCCTCAGTTTGGCTTTTTTTCAGCAAACAGAAAAGAGGGATATTTTTCTTTATTCTGAAACCAAATTTTTGCGGCTAAATGGAGCCAAAAATACATCTCCCCCCGCCACTTCTCCCAGACATGAGACATCTTTGAATGCCGAAAGCAACTCTTCCCTGCCGCAAATGGACCAAATAAACCCAGCACGAGACCGGTGCTTAGCAGAAACAGATGCGCCTTTAATGCTGTCATCTACAGCAAGCTGCGTCTGCAAACTGATCTTTTATTAACGTATTTATATAGACGGGAAAGCTGCAGCGGGCATGCGAGCCCGAGCGCCGGGAGCAGGATGTCCKCCCGGCTCCCCGGTGGCCCCCCACGCGGAGGCGGCGTTACGGCTGCCGGACGGCATCGCCGCCGCGAGCTGCGTGGGGCTGCCGGCCCCGGTGCCGGTGCCGCGGGCTGCGGGCAGCCGCGTTTCCGCCCCACGCCGCCATGGAGCCCCGCTCCCCGCTCAGTCCCGGGAAGGAAGCCGGGATCGTGTGGGTTCGTCGGCGCGTGGCTAGACGGCGTGGGGAAAAGGTGGCTCGCGGGGGGTTTCCGGACGGGCCGAGGCTGGGACGTGATGGGTGCTGGCCGCAGGGCATGGGAGAGCTGCAAGACAAGGATGAGGGGAGAGCGTTACCCGTTTGCTGGGCTCTGCTGGTGGGCTGGAGGGCGAATATGAAGGACAGCCCCGGCCCCAATTCCCCCTCCGAATCACGTGCCGCCTGCCCCAGGCCAGGCCAGCGTCCCTCCCCCTCGACACCAAAGGTTTGCTCCCGGGGCCGAGACAACAGCGCGATTTACCCTACCTTTGGTGGGAGTCGCGGACGGACAGACAGCCCGGAGCCAGCCCTCACTCCCTGGGGTCGCTGCATGGGACACAAAGTCACATCAGTCCCCAAAAATCACCAGAAAAAGGGGCTTTTCCCTTCCGATCTGCTGGTTTGGGGCTCAACGTGTCTCTCTAATATATCTTTCCTCCCCCCCAGAAAAAAAACCGCTTTCCTAGAGCCTTCACAGCCTCACAGGTAGGCAGGGACCGATAAATCCTGGGCGAAACGTGGAAGATGATGCCATCATCAAAATGCCTGCGGTCCCTGGTGCGCTCAGCGGGGCTGCAACGAGGCGGCAGAGCGGGAAGGCGAAGAGCAAGCTTCACCCCAGGCTAGAGCTTTCTTTCCGCCGTTTCCCCAAATCCGCAGCTCTCCCACTGCATCCCGCCTGGCTTGTTCTCCGCAGCGGTGTTACCTGGTGCGAGGGTCGGAGCCAGCCTCTCTCCTGGTCTCTTCCTCTCCCTCGGGGTGCCTGGAGGACGGAGGGGACGGGGGTGAGACGGTGTTTGGCACAGCAAAAGTCCCCTTTCCCCCGTGTCCCCCCGGCTCTGCCGAGCAGCGTGCAGAGGGCAGGGATGGCCCTCGCAGAGGGACCAAGCACCTTAGCAGAAGCCCCGCGAGGCCTTGCTGCAGCACTGTTTGGCCTCGAAAATGCTCTTTTTAGCCAACAATTCTTTTTTCCTTTTTTTTTCCTTTTTGCCAAAAAATGAATAAATCATGCAAGTCCTCCATCACCCACTCTTTCCAACCAGCTGTCTCTTTATCACGGCCCGTCCTTCCCCTGGGCTTTGGAACTGGGTCAGTGAATGAAATCCAGCAGCGGCCGCTTCCCCCTGAAATTCATAGAAAGCAGATACGGCCCCCGGGCGCGTTCGGGCGGTCCCAGCGCCGTCTCGCCGCGCTCGGAGCGGGGCGGCTGCGGGAGCGGGCGATGCCCCGGTGCGTGGGCATCTCTCGGAGGCGCCGGGGGCTCTGCCAGCCTCGCTTGCCCGCAGCCCCCTCCCGCGCCAGGGCTCCTGGCTGTGGTTTTAGAGAAACCTGCCGGGGGGCACCGGGAGCCCGAGGGATGCTGCGGTCCCAGCACGCCGCGGGGACCTTCCCCAACCGCAAGCAGAGAAATAGGTAGCTCTAGAGCAGAGTTCGTTTCTGTTTAGGGAACGTGGCTGAAATAGGTCCAGGAATCTCCTTAAACTACCAAAGGAGCCTTGCAGAGAGCCGAGAAGCGGGTACGACCTCTCCACCCCTCCTCACACCCAGCTGGCTTTTCCACTTTTAAAGTATTGCATTTTTCAGTGCTAAAATTTGGGGTCACTTTCAATAACTCACTCAAAAATCAGGCGAAAAAGCCTGAGACGCACTCTGAGTCACTGGCATGTTGTTACCAAGGACACTAAGGTTCCTGATTTTGAAGAAGAGATTAATTACATCCTACAAATAGACATTTTCGCTGCATTGAAGAGCAGCGAGAGCTGGCTGTTTTAGCGGTGCTCGTTATGTATCAGCAGGTAGTGTTGTGACAGATGTAGGAATCCAGTCGTATTGTCACTTGGGTTTAGTCATCGGAAAGCTGTCTTCCCCGGGTCAGCTCCTAGCGAGGATTTGTAATATTTACATAGCACTTGGGGCCGGCTTCTTTATTGCCGGAGTCTGTATTCACTCGTCAGTCTCTCATTATGCATGTGCCAGTATTAATTGCATTTAGAAATGAGATTCGAAAGGCAAAGCGAGAGCTATTTAGCCCCCCATTCAGCCTGAAAGACAGCAGCCTTCTGTGCGACAGCTCTCGAGATGTTCTTGTGCTCGGCTTTCTCTCCAGCTGAAAAGCAGGTGTCGGAGCGAGCTGGTGTCGGAGCCACTGTATCAGCACYGCCTTTTGTGCATGCCCAGACATTTATATAACAGGCGGGATAATGACTCCGCAGAAGTGGTACAGAATTGACCCTTGGGATACTGGATTAAAACGCGGCGAGGGAGAGAGTCGATCCGCTCGCTCGCTCTATATGTGCAAGGAGGAAGGTGGGCTAAAGCCAGGGCTTGCCTTGTCTCCAGTAGAAGGAGGTGGGGGGTTGTTTTCTTGCTGCTTGGTTTGGGAGTTATTTATCGGCTTGGCTGTGCCTGCAGCACTTTGGAGCTGTATTTGTGGCCTCGCTAATGTATTTAAAGTCATACAGAAATTCAGCTGACACTTGTCTGTGCATGCCTGCTGCGCGCTGATTGCTCCAGCCYGGAGGTGCAGAGCCGTGCGCCGCTGCTCTCGGCTGCCAACCGTGCCTGGGCGATGGAAATGAGGAGGTCGTGTCCTGCTTCCCATAGAGGCCCGGGCTGGAAGGGTACATCCAGACGATGTCAAGCTACYGGCTCTGTTTTCTCCAGCCCGAGGTGCAAAGGGGCTGTTCCTGCCTTGCCACAGGGGGTGAGGGGCACCCCGAGGGTGTCCTTGTTGGGAGAAGAGCACGGGCACCCTCCTGGGGCTGGAAAGGCTCCCTCTCCCCACGGGCTAGGTGGAGCCCAGCAGCCCGGSCTCCCCGTGCAGACCCCTTTCCGAGGAAAATAACCCTGCTGGGGTCCTGCAGGACTTATGTCCACCCTGTCTTGAGAGAGCAGCAGTAAGGGTAAATCCGCATTTCTCTTCCCCAAAGTCCCTCTTTGCTTTGTCATAGTCTGGCTCGTCCCCACGAAGCCCCAGACTTGTTCCCTCTCCAAGGACCTCTGTGCGGAGGACGTCTCCTCCTTGCAGACCTGCCTCTTCCAGGCATCCTCCTCTCTGCACTCCCTCGGGCGATCTGTGCCCTGCGTCCCCCCATGCTGAACCAGGACCGAAACCAAATCCTAGGCTCTGTGTCACATCTCCGTCTTCCCGAACCCACGTATCGCTYGGGAGCAGCCCATAAACAAACACCTCTGAAAAGGCAACGTGCTCCAGCAGGAACAGGGCAGGGGAAGAACATGAGAAAGGCAAACAGAGCAGCTGTCCATAGGCAGCCCTGGCCCCGGCCAGGACGTTCTCACCGAATAGTACAAAAAAACAAAGAATAAATCACCGCTCGTTGAGCAAACGCAAGCTCTGAAGCCCGAGGAGTCGCACCTTGGCCTCCCCGGTCCTCGATGGGGAGGTTAGCCCAGGTTGGCATTTCGGTTTGCCTTTCACCTCCAGCGAGGGGGAATGGCAGAGCTGCAGCTGGGGTGTTAGGAGGGACCCTCCAGGCCTCTCCTTTCGAGCCAGTGGTGTTCGGCCAGCTCCGGGGTCCAACGCTGACCCCACGGGCTCAAGGCTGAGCAGCCCAGCCCTGCGAGCGCGGGCCAAGGGCGCCCGGGGCTGAAGGCAACTGTCCCTGGCAGACCCCAGGCGTATAAATAGAAGGCAGGAGGTGAAGGAGGTCAAGTGAGCAGGGGATTTTACATAATCTGATCTTGCCTCTGCTGTTCATTTGTGCCCAAGCGTGTCCTTYGCCCAGGACGCGCGCCCTGCTCCCCACACGGGAACGTCAGCGCCAGAGGGACGTTCCTCCACCGAGGCAGCTGTAGCCCATGTAAAATGCGGACTCCTTTCTTTTTCTTCACTCTGTGCTGGTTTTCAAACAGAGACATCTCTAATCCATGGGTCTAGCCTGATACTGCCGCCAAAACAGCGCAGATGTGATGGAAATCCTGTTCGTAGGGCTGTTTATGATCYGAAGAGGCTATCTTCCCTCCACCGTGTCCCTCCGAAGCCTCCGTTCAGTCTTCCCTGGTTGCTTCCCACCCTTCCCCACAAGCCCTGATTGACATCCCTTCTTTCTCTTACTCCTGTCGCTTTTGTTTTCCGAAATACGAAAGGCTGGAGACAATTCCTCTCCTAGTACAAACCTGTCAGTGAAACTGCACTGGTTTGTGTCAGCACAGAGTGAGGTGGGTAGACGGATGTCCAAAAAGGAGCAACTAGAAAACCTGTTGCCTTTCCCGCACAACTGGGCCTGTTCTCGGGTACAGACAGGCTGCCGAAGCAGATGGGATGTGGCCTGCTGGTCGTGTACTTTCGGGAGCCAGTGGTCTTTAACAGTGAGAGCAATTAATCACCGACAGGACAAACCTAGCCACGTACAGCTTCTCTRCGGGCTGAAGTCTGAGCCAGGGCCAGACGCCTGTCTGAAAGCGGCAGCGTGGCTCAGGGGAAGGCTCCCCCGGCCGTCGCACCCGCGACTCTTCCCCGCGGGCACCACGCCATGGTGGAGAGCCCTTGCGCGGGCCACCTCCGCGGTGCGGAGTCCATCCTCGAGCTCCTGGTCCGGCACCAGCACGTCCCCTCCCCGCGCCCCAGCCTCACTGCCACCGCATGGCTGTCACACACCGGCCGCTCCTGCCGCACGGTGATGATGAGGATGGTAGGCAGGTGCGAGGTCGGAGCAGGCTGCAGGGCCCCGGTTTATAGTCGTGGTGGAAGGGGTGCTGGTCCTGCCCCGAGCGAGGACATAGCCAGCTCGGCCCCCATGTCCCACTGGCCCCAGCTTCTCTGTCTCTAGGCTCCATCCTACCTCCTCATATGATTTTTATGCTTTCCCCCGGCTTGCTCCCATCAGCAAGGACGCTATCCCTGCGGCTCACACAGAAGGTGGCTCCTTCTCTGGCTACGTACCCAGCCTGTGCGTGCGGCCGGTGCTCCCCACTCGCCCTACAGCTTCCTGGACGGACAGACCTGCAGGCCATCAGCTCTGCCAGCCTCTTGGTCCGCCTCCGTAATCCTTCTTGCAGCCGTCTCCCCCAGAGACAGCCTCCGAGTCTGCAGTGGGAGCATGTTCGCTCCRGCAATTAATAAGTCTTTAATTCGCCCTTGGCTGCAGGTAGCAGGGGAAGGACCGGAGGTCACGCAGGCCAGGAGATGCCTTCCCTGCTTCGAATCTCCGTTCTCCCTCTCCTGCCTTAATTGGCTCATTAAGTGCCAATTTGACCTCCCCACTTTCAGATGTCTCCAGTCTCCGCTGGTAAATAGATTTGTGCRTCTACAGCGGAAACTTCTCGGAGCAGAGCCTGGCTTTGGAGAGGGCTGCGGTGCTCTGCCGTGGCGGAGAGCTTGGAGCAGCCCACGCGGGCAGGAGGGGGCCCAGGGGCCGTGCGCTCCGGTCACGGCTCGTCGTTGCCTTGCTGCGGGACTGCAGCAAGTCCCTTCCCATCTGCTCCCTGCTGTCGCTGCGGAGCCGGGGTGTGCGTGTGTGTGTGTGTGTGTGTGCGTGCATGTGTGTGTGTGCGTGAGCCCAGGCAGCACACAGCACGACAGGGCCACAGCTGCATGGTGGTGGCTGCAGGCTCTTTTGAGGTCAACGGGGCTCRGGAGAGCTGGTGCTTGGCTGATGCTCGTGAGCATCCTGCGTACCAAGACCCTCGCACAACTCCCCGTACCCAAGGGGCCTGAGCAGGACCCGTGGCTACTTTACACCAGGTGAAGGTTTGGAAATTCAGCRTTGATGGGGTGTCGCTGGCAGCCTGAACGTGTCCCCGTGCCTGAGAGCACTGTGCAGTCTGCTCCCAAGCTGAGGCACGAAGACAAGAGCATGCAGCTAAGCTGTTCATCTGGAAAATTAGCAGGGTGCTGGGCTGGTTTGTTCAGGAAACCACCACTGCCTTGATCGGCACATGCAAAGGGTTCAGGCATTGCAGGGGTTCAGCCCTGTCCCTTCACGCCAKGAAGGGAAGGGACCGATCCTGCACTTTTCCTTGCTTGCGCTAGTATAACTGGAAGGAGGCAGCAGCCCATCGCACATTAGGCTCCCTCTGCCCAGCACAAGGCAGCATTGCCTGGTGTCTCCCAGAGGAGCAAAACTGGAAGGAAACCAAGCATCTCCAAGCATGGATYCTAGGCTGAATAGCAAGATCCTCCACCCCTAGGCCTCCCTTACCCCTCGCATCCGCAGCCATGGGGCCCCCAAAGAGACGGGAAGGGCAGGGGGAGGACATACGGTTCGACTTTGTTGAAGAAGCGGCGCCGCAGCATCACGATCAGCGTGCCGATGAGCAGGACGGTGGTGCACATGGCTCTTCCTCCATCACCACGTAGCGCTGCCGGCCTCTCACATCCCTCCCGGAGGCTGTTTGGGTGCAGGGTCTCCTCGCTGGGCCCTGGCTGTCGGCTGTGCCCGATCCACACGCAAGCCTTGTCTGGCGGACTGCTCTGCCCGGCAGCCACCCGAAGGCTCTCCGGGCTGGTTTTAGGAGGAATTAGAGCAGGATCAGATGTAATTAACAGGCAACAAATGAGGGCGCTTTTCTCTGACCTTCGGATGGGAGGGAGCAGAGCGGCTGCCCCGTGACCTCTTGAGCACTTAATTGGCTTTGGCTTCCCATGCGCCCTCCCTGCCTGGCCACTGACTCATGCCATGGCCAGGCCGACTCCGGGGGCAATTTGTGGTGGACTGAGCCTGTTTCCATCCCGTCCACCCCTGGATCTCCCAGCCCATCTTCCTGCCCCCTGCCAGCCCTGCCGGCTCCCATCACATCCAGGGCCGAACGCTGCCCTTTGCTCCCCCCTTGCACAGGTGCCTCCCTCCCCTCTCTGCCCACCTCCATTTCCCCACTCCTCTGCTCTCTCTTCCTCTCTGGCCAGGGCTGTCTCCTGGTTTCCCTCTTCCCACCAGCCCTGCCTCAACCCGCTCCTCCCTTCCCCGTCTCCGTTAATCTGACAGGCTCAGGCCTGTGTGTAATTCCCCATGGACGCGTCTCAGCCAGYTGATCCCGAGACCTTGTCTGCATCCTCCCCTCCCCGGTGCTCTGCTTRCCTCCTCCTTCGCCCTCTCCCAGCACCCAGCCCCGAGGCAACATGCACAGCTCTCCCTTCCAGCCCCACGGTCTCTTCCCAGACCCCAGAGCCGGTTTTCAAAGTCTCACCTGGAAAATTTTGTCTCCCCCTAAGCTGCTTCCTTTTTCCCTGTCCATGGGCAGGGAAGTGCTTTGACACCTGCTGTCCCAGCTCAGCCCATTCTGATGCCAAATGCTTCTTCTGGAGTCTAGCAACTTTGTGGGTTTAGGTTTAAAAAGAACAACCATGAAAGAAACCTCTGTAAGAGAGAGAGAAGGGAAAACACACACATATATGTGCCCACACATGTTCAGGCACAGGCACCACATGCTTAGGGGTTAATTTTGCGCGAAGGGGGTCCTGGCCCTGGTCAGAGCCCCAGGAGCAGGCAGGGAGCAGCGCGCACTCGCTTCCCCAGGTGGTCCCCCAGAATAGGGTTTCAAAACCAGGACCAGATCCAAGCATCCCAGATCAGTCCAGGTTCAATAACTGATCGGGTCTGAACCAGAGGCAAGGCAGACCTTGCAGAAGAGCCTGGCTTTAGACCCATGTCCAGCCCAGGCTGGAGAAGCCCTCCAAGCCCAACGATGTGACTAATCCCCACGCGGTGGCAACAGCATCTCAGAGTGCTCTGAGTCTGGAAAACAACGGCCGCAAGCAGCCTTGACACGTCAGTAAAACAAAATCCCTCTTAGCCCATCCAGTAAACAGCCCCTTCCCTGAACTGGGAGGTCAGACGGGGGCTGAGGGAGCAGCCTCGGTGCTGGCACCGGCAGGGTGGGAAGCCAGAGCCTTTGGGAACGCAGTGGAGGAAACATCTCAAACGTCTCTTCCAGCCAGAAATGAGAGTGAATAATTTCTTCCCGAGCGGAGTGACAGGCTGGAGGGGTGCGGAGGCTGCCTTGCGCAACGTGGCCCGGGGAGCGCCCAGGCGCTCGGCCGCGCAGACCTCCRGCAGGCGCGGGCGCTCGGAGGGGTGCGGAGCCCAGCACCCCGCTCGGCCGCTCCGCAGCGCTCTGCGCTCCCAGGAGCACGTTTTGGTATGCTGTGAAGCTGTTGGAGCCAAATAAACAGCAACTGCTSGCCGAGTTGGAGCCCAAGAGGCTAAAAGGACCTTCTTTTCCCTGGCAATAGGCAGCGTGGCTTTTGCAATCTCCACGAGGACATTGCCGCTGGAAAGCTCTTCTCCCCTCGCTCAGACCCAGCCGGGGCTGGCACCAGAAAGCTCCCTGCTACGGTCCCCTCTCGTGTCCCAGATGCATCTGAGTCCCTGAGAAAGAGCAGCATGTTGGAGAGTCACGGAAATGTCTCCCTCATGGACTCATTTATAGCTTTCCCACCTCTGTAAGCAAACGGAAGACCATAACGTGGACTGTCCTCACTGCGTGCCTCAGGCTGAGATGGGAGGATGTAGGCAACTCCTGGCAGTGTCTAGCTTTGCAAGGTGGAAGGACGTAAGCTCAGAGCTCATCAGAGGCTTTCCTGGCCTCGTATCATCCTCCCAGATACTTGTGGAAGTCCCGTGCCAGCAGCAGAGCCACAGATGATGTGGGTGCAAGGGAGGGTGAGCAGGTCCTGCTCCCCCGGCCACAAGCAGGGATATCCACTTTCTCCCCACAGCCAGGCGGGTCTCCCGTCCCTGCCACCCTGCTCTCCAACCCAGGTATGGATGTGCTGGTCCGGCAGAAATGATCCCTGGAGCCTCTCCGGGTGCCAGAAGGAGCCCGGTGAASGGAGTTCACCCACCGGGGAGCGAGCTCTAAGTGCCTCTTCCTCCACTTATTTGGCATTCAGTAAACTCGCTGGATGAAGCTTGCTGTGCGCGGGAGCATATCAGTTCCCAACACGCTTGACTGACACGGAGAGATACTTGGTTCAGAGGCAAGGTAATGTGAGCAGATTAGTTAATGCTTCTTGCCCTAGCCCTTGAGAGCAGGGCTGGAACAGCAAGACAGACTTAATGGGTTTTGAAGGCTTTTCTTTTTAAGATATGAATCAATGAATCTGTATGGGGAGCATGGATAATGTGACCGGAATAAGAAACAGGGTTTGTCTTTGAACCTGAGCTAGGTCCCTGACAGTGTTTACTTCATGTCCTGGCACCAAATGCAAGATGACATGAATATATTAGCTTGCTGGTTTTCCTCAGCAACCCCTGCCACGCTCAGACCAGCTTCAGAAAGGAAAAGAGCAGCAAAGAGAATCTGTTTGGAAGTGTCGACTTGTTTCCCAATAACCCTGTCATCCTCGCTTACAGCTGAAGGGTCCGGCTCTGATAGGGGCTGCGTTCGTGACTCCGGCGCAGGGCTGGGCGGCGCGGTGGCGAATTCCTCTCCCTCCTGCGGCCGCCCCCGTCCCGCCAGCCAGGGCTTGGGTTCCCTCCGTCGCTGCAAGTTGCATCACAGAGTTTCAGTTCCCGAAAATCTCCGGGTGGGACTGGGGGTTTTGCAACAGTTCCCGGGTCGGCTTCGTGGTTAGCACCCTCCCGGGCTGCCGCAGCCGCTTCTCCCCGTCCCGGCCCTGCCTGTGAGCACCCGGGTGGCAGGGTGTCCGTGGGCGAGCCGCCACGCAGGCAGCTCCTGGCGCGGCCCCGGAGCAGGTCTCCGCACGCAGCCCCACAGGCCTCTCTGCTTCCTCTTGTTCCATTGGATTTCCTAATCCCCTCTTCTTTTTTTTTTTTTTTTTTTTAATTGTGTGGGCTGGTAGGGTTTGGGGGGTTTTCTTCTGGAAAGTTGAGACAAGCTTTGAGAAGGCCACGGGAGGCTGCGCTGTCCCTCCGATCTCACTCACTGTCCTTTCCTGTGCCCACGGCAGCCAACGGGACCAAAGTCCGGCTCTGACACTGAGCATCTTCATCCAGTACTCTCTTTCCAGGAGTTTCGGCAGTGTTGTCCACCCCTACATCCGCCACCGTGTCCCTGCCCGGCCACGGGCCCCCATCATGGCTCCCCTGCAACGTGGCCCCCTCGCAAGTGCCTCCTAAGCTGATGTCCCTGGCAGACCGCCCCATGGTCTGGGATCACGCGAGGGGTGGGTTGAAGGTGCCAGGTGACCCAGGAGCAGCCCGTGGGAGTGGGGTCCCCTCTGGAGAGAGGGTGGCGGCGGGGTCTCAGGGGCAGGGTTCGACTCAGCGGTTTGCTTCGCCGGCGCCGCAGACCTTGGTCCCTCTGCAAAGCTGCATCAGTTGGGCTTCTGCCCGTTTGGGAAGCCGATGACCCAGAGCAGATGAAACCTATTTCCATTTAAGAAGGAGAGTCTGTCTGGTTCGGTTGAAGTTCATTCCCCACCAGCTTCGGCAGCGTCGCATGAGGTCTGGTTTCAATCAGAAGAGGAATGTCTGCCCAGGCGCTGTGCTACGCAAACAGCTTGGGTTTCAGTTCCCCGGGGCTAGCCAGGGCCAGGCCAGGGGGGACAAGCTCCCGGCGCTGCGACCACTCTGGCCTGGCTCTTTCCAGCCGCGCTAAGGATGCAGAGCTGGAGGGAACCCTTGGAGCAAGGGGTCTCCCTCTGCTCCTGGCACTTGTGAGTGAAGGTGTGTGCCAAGGTCATGGGTGATGGCTAGTTGATTAAAGCAGAGTCCCACTGCGTCCCACGCAGGCTCACCACCTCCTCGTGGCCACCAAACAACCACGCGGTGCTGCTGAGCTCTCCATCCCCTGCACGGCACGACCCRGCCAGGCAGGCCATGGACAGCGATGCAACCTGGGCCTGATCCAGGGAGGTCCTGGTGGCTTTATAGCCCCTTTTAACCTCCCCATCGTGTTTTCCTTCAGCTGGTTCCTGCTGCAGCACAACCGACAGCTCGCCTTGCCATCCCCCCCCCCGCAGCCCAGCCGAAAGCCAGGGCGTGTGGGCAGAGCTGGAGCATCAGGTTTGCACACAGCTCTCCTGGGAGCAGAGAAGCCGGGGGAAGGAAACCTGCAATAAGTACAGAGCATTTATACAGGCTTTAGGCTAAATCCTTGCCTCCCGGGCGGCTGGCTGTAGCAGGCACTGCAAAGCCGTTTCCTAAAGTCTTGTTATTCCTTTTCAGGCCAGGGCTTCCCAGCTGGCAGCAGGGCTGTGTTAGAGAGAGAGGGAGAGAGAGGGAGAGCGGCATTGCRGCGCGGTGGGTGATGCCAAGCGAGTCGGTCCGGTGACGGGGGCTTCGCTTCAGCAGCCTTCAGGGCCACCAGTCCAACATGCCTGGGCGGCTGGGTTGGTGGGGTCTCTGGGGGGGACACGAGAGGCTGGGCGCAGGGGAAGGACGGAGGAGGAAGGACACCTAGCCATGCATGCAGGCACCTTCCTGCAATACCCCACAGGATGCTGACGGGAGCAAAAATGGCAAAGAGCCACGTCASTGACTTATGCCTACCGCGCTATGCGCTTCCAAGGAAAAAGGGGCAGGAGTCAAGGCTGTTCCTCCAAATACCTTGGGCTTCCCCACGCAGATGCCTTCAGCCTTCRTTTACTTAAAATCCCAGGGCTGCTCCCCCTCTGACYAGGTTGCCTGGTGTCCTGAGGGTCTGGACAAGAGGTCCTCTTCAGCCTCATGCGTTTACATCAGTGCTAAAGTTGGGAGCCCTGGGCAGCCCCTGCAGGTCCCCTTTGCTTCCCCGAAGCTTGTGGGCTCTCCCTGCCACCCTTCCCATGTCCCCCCAAGCTCTGCCTCCTGGAGCACCTCTGGCTGCCCGGTGCCCGGGATGCGCCGGGGCCGGGTGTCGGGCTCAGCACAGGCACCGGTACCAGCGACCGGGGGGCCCAGGCTGGCCGTCCCCAGCGGCCGAGGGGTCAGATTTGGGGTTTGGGCCGTAGCCTCAGAGACGGTTAGCGGAGTCAAGGGTGGGGATGTGCCATCAGCCACATCCCACACGCCTTGGAGCTGGAGCCTCGGTTTTCTGCCTTCACCTCCCACTCGAGGATCGGGAGCCAAGTACATTTCTCATTGCACCCGGCGTGTGCGGGGAAGCGGAGAGGCAATGTGGGAGGGCAAAGGGGGAGCGGGAGAAGCTGGCGGCAGGGAAGAGAGAGCAGCAGGCGTTTGCAGACCGAGCATGGACACAGGCCGGTGCAAGCAGCGGTTCAAAGGACCTGGAAACCCGTCGTCACCTCCTGCAGTGGTGAAAATGGAGAACGGCTTGAAAATACCCTTGATCTTTGCCTGCYGTGCAGAAGCTGAGAGAGGAGCAAGCTCTGCCTGTCGCCGAGGCTCGCTCCGTGCAGCGCCTTGCACCAAAGGGACCGATCCTTCCCAGCACCCTGTGATACCAGAGCCCGCCACGACTCAGTGGCTGTGGGCGATATAGATCGGCTGGGGCGTTATAAGACGTTGCCAGCTGGCTGGYGGTACAGCCCCCTGCCAGGGTTTTGCAGCGATGGTGTCAACGAGCATCTTTTCTCCTTCCTTCTGGAACAGTCACATCCTACCTCTGAGCCCTCAAGAGCAATCGTCGCAGGAAACCATGGAAACCGGCCACTGCCACGTGGCAGCGTGCGGCTGTGCTCATGCCCCTGGTTTATGTCCAAGGTCTGGGACAGGACAGAGAAGTTCAGGGTTGTTGGGTTTTGTCTGAGGTCTTCAGCCAGCTGGTTTGTGTGAAACATCTCCACCACCGTGTTGGTCACGGTTGCTTGTTTGCAAAACTGCTTCCTCGTGCTGGTAGGAGTCATGCACATGCAAGTCYGGGTGGGCTCGTGCCAGATCCAGAGGCAACGTCGCCGCAGAGGGRGCAAAAGCAATCTCCCTATGGAAAGGATTGGAGACTTCTCATTTCCTGCTGCTTGCTCAACTTTCAGAGTGCTGTCACATGTGTTTTTAATGAAAAATGAGGCTCTTGACTCAAGGCCCCTTGACTCCTCAAGGCAGGGAGTAAGGGAAAATACTCATTGCAGCCAGGTTTACCATATAACTAGTCACAAGACTATGAGCAAGGTGTTGTCCAAGATACAAGGCATGAGAGCTTCTAAGAGAAGAGCCCTTTCTCTTTAAACATGCAGCAAATAATAAACGCTCTACCTAGATAATTGCATGAGCTCTCCTATTTGTCATAATTTGAGTTTTTCCTTTCCAAATGTGCTAACACTGCATTGCAGTTTTGCTCTGGTTTGAAACCGGATTTAAATGCGGTGCGTATTTCCCTGCATTTTTAGGGGAGGATGAAAGGCTTGGACATGTGAACCATCCTGAACTGACACGGGTTTCTCATGGTGGCCACCTTGTGCCATTGCATCTCATGTTTGAGCTSAGGCTCACCAGTGCTAATCCCGGTGGCTGATGAAGAGCAGACAAAGCGAAGCTTTAACCTGGCTGATGACGATGTGATGGTTTTGAAGCCAGTGCYGTTGTGATAGAGGTGACCTGACTGATTCCTTGGAGGTGCAGGGCTGGCAACGCGGGCTGCGCTCACCCGCTGCTGCGTTCAGCAGCTCTCCGCCAAGCAGAAGCAGGACTGCAGATCGCGTGAGGGCTCCCAGCCTCTCCCGGGGCCACGCTGGGAGGATTTCCAGGGAGGAAGCTGTGGGCAGCATCTTCTCACGCCTTCTAGTTGGATCTGCAAGAGCAWATTTGCTGACAAAATCATCAGCAAATTAATGTGGGGATGGTTGAGGCTGGTTTTGAGGAGAAATACAGCGAAAGCCTCGACAGATCTGCAATACCAGGGCTCCAGCTCCAAAGACGCTCGTGGTGAGCATCCTTGCAGGGAGGCGAACCACCTGCCACACGGCTCTGCTCTTCACCCCRGTGCAAAGCACGCCGCCCGGAGTGCTGGGCATCCGTGCACCCACCGTGCAGCTGCCGGTTCGTCCGTCTGTCCGTCCACCCGCTCGCTCCTCCACGAGTGTGCAAAGGCGGTGGGGGAGAGGGCACGCACGGGCTGTGTCTGTGCACGCACGCTCTTTCACAGGCTRGTTCTCTTGTCTCTGATCCCCCTCTGGGGGACTGTCGGTTATTACAAGTCCGCGTAGTATTTTCCTTCTCGCCGTGCGGATGGACTGGGCTACAGATTGTCGTCCAGATTTTTAGYGAGTCGGGACCGTCGTTTGGATAAAAACAACCCAAACGCACGCACAGATCCAGCAGAAAGCCCGATGYGGAGGTGCTCCCGTGCTCCGCTTCCCTGCCGAGATGCTTTCAGAAACAGTGCAATCTCAGGAGAGCAACAACACATTCATTTCACGAGTGCCCTGACTCTAGATCCCTTAGCAATTTGGTACCGAAACGAGAATGGAGAGCAAATTCTGCTAATTAAAAAGGTCCCTGCAGGACGGACAGTCATTTGCTCAGCGACCAGGGGTATCTCGCCCTCCCCTCTCGCCCCAGCTCCGCACAGCCTGGAAACCGGAGGCAAGCAAGGCTTTTTCGTTCGAAGCACGACCGCTTGCAAAATAAGGTAGCGCAGGGGAAAGCGAAGAGCCAGGGTGCAGCGGAGCCGGCTGTTGGGATAAGTTTAACCGGGCACTTTGGATTCTGCATTTCCTCCGAGCTGTTTACAAGGGCTGAAAGGCAAAAAAAAAAAAAACCAACTTCCAGCCATGACCCCCCCCTGCGTGCACCGTCCTGATGTTGCCCAGAACCTCTTCCCTGTCTCTCCCTTTCGGAAGGAAAAAAAAAAAAAGAAAAAGGAAAAGGAGGGGGGAGCGAGAGGGAGAGGAGGAGAGAGAAAGTGAGCTCACGTTCACACATTGGTGAAGAGGCTGGTCTTGCAATGCCTCGGAATATTTTACTTTTAGGCAGTTTCCCATCAGTCAGTCGTACACATCCGAGCCGAGCTGCAGCTGACTACAGCCATGGACAGCACTAGGGGATCTCAAATCTAATCGCACGCATTAAACCCCCAGGATCTCTTTTCTTTTTTAATTGCATATATAAACACACACACACACACACACGCACACGCGCACGCAGAGGCAGAGACGCTGCCGCCCGCCCGCCCGCCCGCCGAGCAAACACCTTGTCTCTGCTCGCAGGATACACACGCGCACGCACGCTCGCACACATCCCTCTTTATCTCCTCCCGGCTTCCCGGAGGATTGTGCCGGCTGTTTTTCATGGAGAAAGTCCAGGGAGAAATGGAGATCGAGAGATGGGAAAGAAGTGAAGAGATCTCCGACGCAGAGAAGAAGGTTATTCAGGAGACATGGAGCAGAGTGTACGCAAACTGCGAGGACGTCGGGGTCTCCATACTCATCAGGTATTTAAATGAAAATTAAAAAGAGGGAAGGAGCGAATGCACCTAAAATCCCTCTCCGTGGCTATAAGAAATAGGCAGAGCAATATATATATAACCAAAATGCAGGGGATGACAGAGAGCGGGGAGCTTTCTGGGCGCGGGGCTGGGCTCGGAGCGGGGACGGCTCCGCAGCGCTCCTCGGATTCCCGCACGCCGGAGCGGGGGGCAGCGGGGGAGCCTCACCGGGACTCGGTGGCAAGCTGTTTCCATCGGAAAGGTCACCTTAGAGGCGCGCGGAGGTGGGCGAGCGGAGGAGGAGGGGAGAGCGGTGCCGGGCTCGGCGCACCGGGGGGTGCTTTTCCTCCCCCCCCCTCCACTCCCCGCTCCCGGCTCGGAGCCGTGCTGCTGGAATTTGTCCGTAGCCGGCTCGCGGGTGAAATAACGCGAGTCGGGAGCCAAGACGCAGACCCAAGCAGGTGTGCCTCCGAGGGCACCATCTGTCCGTCAGGCGGCAGCGCCGGCGGGAAGGAGCGCGCTGGAACGGGCCGCCGGCACGGGGGGCCGGGGCCCTCGGCGGGAGTGGGGGGTCCCGGAGACCCCCGGGGGGGCCCCGGAGCAGAGCCGATGGGGCTTTGCGGCTAAAAAAGCCCAGGGTCCGGCTGGTTTTGCCGTCGCTGGCCGAGGAATGCCTGGTCGGCAACGCTTCGGATGAGGATGCTGGCGGGAGAGAGGAGCCTCCACGTCCCTGCATCCGTCCTGGGGCCGGCAAAGCAGGGATCTCTCTGCTCCGGCTCCCAGCGTCAGGATGCAGCCGGAGACACCCCAGCTAGGAGGCGGGAGGCTCGGTTGCGATGTCCCACATTTGCCCCTGCAGCAGGGACCGCGGGACCAGCCGGCGACCGGAGACCCCGCAGACGGACGCGCTTTGCGCTATTTATCCCCTAAAAGTTTTCCGGGAGGCTGAGAGCTCGCGCGCCGAGCCCATGGGATCTTCCAGGAGCAGACTCCCCCCGGACAGACGTGCCGGTGAGCGGAGCTGCTTCTCCTCCCGGCCAGCTGCCAGCATTGCAACGGGATTTTCCTAGCCCCCTTCGGCAGAGAAGCCAAACTGACATTTCAGTCCCCCCTTCCGCCGCCTCCTCCAAACATTTCCTTCCTCTCAGAGCCAGATCACATCTGAGCCCGTTCCCTCCGGGCTTCCCACCCCGCGGAGTCGACTCGGGAGGGCTGGAGGTCCCAGGAACGGCACCTCGCCCCGGAGGCGGTGGGAATTCAGCCCCGACCTCGGCAGGACGGGATTTCCACCCGGTGCATGGCGAGTTCAGCCCCCAGCCTTTCCCTGGCAGCCGCTTTCCCTGCAAACCGCCCGGCCGGCGGGGAAACGGGAGCGCAGCCTGGCCGGGGCCTGGCTCGAGCGCCGAACCCGGCGGAGGCGGCGGATCGCCAGGGTCCCCTTTTCCCAGGCCGGTGAACGTGGCGGACGAGGTGGCCGGGCAGGCTTGGCCTCGAGCGCGCGTGGCCAGCGTCCCGCTCGCCCGGCTCCGGGGCCGGGGCAGCAGGGTGCCAGCCGCAGCCCAGCTCTGGTCTCCCCTGAAACTTTCCCAGGAGAAGTTTCTGGTCCAGTTTTATTTTATTTTTGTTTATTTTCTTTTTCCGGAGGGAGTTGTGGCACCGCGGCGAGGGGTTTCCCCACCGCCGTGCCGGCAGGGAAGGACCGCCTCGGCACCTGGGATGAACCCGGCCGCCCGGAGCCATTCCGGCATTGGGTATGGCCTTACCCCAGCATGTCCCAGTTAAAACCAGCACCCGCTGCTTCCACCAGGCCCCCGTGAGCTGGAGGGGGGTTAGGAAAGGGAGAGGGAGAGGATTTCTCCATGATGCTTGGTGCAAGGTCCTGAGAGGCCGTGCACGCTCCCCGGGGCCCGTGGGGACCGCGGGAGGGCTGGCGTCACCCCAGCCCGTGCACCGGCCGCGGGAGAACTGGGTCAGGTGAGGAGGCGGCGGGGAGGCCGAGCCGGAGCCGGAGCGGGCGAGCGGCAGCAGCGCTCCGCGTCGCCACTTCCCAAGAAATGATTCAGCAGCTCCGAAGGTCGGGGCGGGGAGCGGGGAGGGGGGCCGCCGGCCGCCGCGGGGGGGTCGTGTGCGCGCACCGGCACCGGCGGAATGGCCCCCTGCAGCCAGCACCCRCTGCGCTGCCGGGAGAGCGGGGGATCCCGGAGCCCCTCGCTAGGGAAACCGAGGCACGGCGGGATGTGCCGGGGGCRCGCGGGATCCGGTGAAAGCAGGCAAGTCCATTAGCAGCCACGTTTCCACGTTCATCTGCCCACCGAGGCTCTCGCTCCCTGTTTCGACTCCGGGAACCTGATCCCCGCTCCGCCAGCAGGATCCCAGGAGCTGCTCAGGGCAGGGAAGGGCTTTTTTCCCATAGGAAGAGCTGAGGATTTACAGCTGCCTCTAGACAAAAAGGGTCAAAACCCGTCTGGGACTGATCCTGCTCTGGGGGGGTTCGGCCAAGGGAGGGCAGATGCGGGAAGGCGGCGATGCCGGGAAGCGCTGCCTTTCCCAAAGGAAACCCGCCGTGTGTCTCCATACGGATCCAGCTCCTTCTGCTGCTCTTCCCCTGCCCACGAGCTCCCTTCTCTGCCTCCAGCCTCGTCTGCGCTTTCCTCCCTGCGGGCAGGGAAACCGAGGCACGAGCGGGACGGCAGCTCCCAGCGCCCGGGGCCGAGGCCGTTGCCTGAAGTCCCCACAAATCCCTTCCCTTTGGCATGGGGGGGCCGATCTCGCAGAGCCTCTGGGATCTGAGGGGGAACAAACACTAATAATAGGGACTTTTGGCCAAGCAGCCGCCAGATCCTGGGAATCTGAGCTGTGCGGTTAAAGCTATGTCACTAATTGAGTGTTTCCTCCGCGGAGGAGCCTCACTGCGGAGGAAGCACAATCCCTTCAGCGCCCTCGTCTTCCTCCTGGGAACCGGAGGTCTCTGCGGATAACGCCGCCGGTCCCGTCGCCTTAACCCTTGCCGCAGCCGGGGGGGACGTGGCTCGGGTGCTCGCTGGGACCTCCGCGGCACGGAGTCCCGCCGGACTCGGGCCGTGCATTTTGGCTGGGTCGCTCCCATGTGGGAGCTGGGGTGGCTGGAGACCTCGGCTCTGGCTCAGACCCGGCCTCCCCAAGACCCCGGGTGCATTGCTGAGCCTCAGTTTCCCCATCTGTAAGCTCAGAATAGTTATAATTAGGCCTTTTCGGAAAGCGCTCGCCCCTGGAGACCTGGCGGTGGAGGAGCACGGCGGTCTCCAGAAGCCCTCGCCGCGCTCGGTGGGTGTCCGTGGGGACACCGCGGCTGGTCCCCAAGCACCCTCCGAGCCCACGCTCCCACGATCCCGCACCGCACTGGCGGCTGGGGGGCTCGCTCTGCACCCCAAAACGTTATAGATCCCTTCAGGCTTGGGGGGATAAAACCCAGGGATTTTTTTTCCATTAGCTGCCAGGCAAATCCACCCCAAGGGTTAAAATCGTGCCAAGAAGCCAGCAGATGGGACACGGCCACCAGAGTCTCCAGGGCTTCTCCACTCCCGTTCCCCCCAGCTCTGCTCCAGGCCCAATGCCTCTTCCAAAATCCCCAAATTTTTAATTTTTTCAGCACAGAGAATCCTCCTTTCCTGGCCACAGCCAGTGCAGGATTGGGGCTCTGGGGTTTCGATAGCTGCGTAGTCTGAGCTACCGCACCTGGACACAGACGGTCTGCAGAGAGCTTTGAAATGCAGAAGCGCCCACCAGATACCAGACGTTACTCTAAATATTAGGTTAAAATACCAAAGAGCCTGTGTAATGAGTCTGGCTATGCAGAAAACCTATTTTTTCAAGCTGGCTGAATCAAATAAAAATGTGTTGAATCCCCCCCAAAATGACATTTAAAGAAGTGATTTCTCCAGCTACCAGCCAAAGCCAACACGTATTTCGTTCAGGTTTTCTTCGGCCTTTTTTGGCTGCAAAAAGATACATTTCAGACCAAAGCTGTTCTGAAAAATCCCCCTACCTCCTTCTAATACTTTGTTTTGGAAAGGGCACGGTGAAAAGCTCAGGCTTCTTCGCGGCGATGTCCCTCTGCCCTGGTCCATCACACTCGCGTGAATCACTGTGGTCAATGTGAACGGATGTTTTTCAGGAGAAAAGGACGGCCTGAGCCCGATAGGACTCCCTGCTCCGGTAAGGAGGACATGCAAGAGGAACATTTCAAAATAACAACCCCCTGCCCCCCTCCAGGAATGGTAAAAAGGGGGGTTAGGTTTAATAAGGGCAACCTAGACACAGAGCCTGCGGGACCGAGCAGTTCAGCTGCGGAGGGAGCAGGGTAACGTTGCTCCATTGACAACGGTCGATCCGTTGGATCAAAAGGATCCGTTGCATCCAAAGGATGCCGGCACGCACTAGGAGCAGAAAACCAACTTTCCCGAACCCGCCTGCCCACGGGGCTCTACGGCGGCGCTGAGGAGAGGCGTTTTGTGCAGGGGCTCGAGGAGGAGCCGGGGGATCCCTGCAACCACCCCGGCACTGGTGCAACCCTGGACATGCTCATGAGCCGCGTGGGGCTGGAAACATCTGGCTGCCAGGGGCTCCGGGACTTCCCTGTGCACGGGAAGCAACAGCACGGGGAGGCCTAACGCTTTCCCTGTATTATTTTGGCTGAGGAAATGTTGCGTGTGTTGGAACCAGCCCCCAAAATCCCTGCCCCGGAGCAGGAGGCGAGGGGCAAATCTCAGCTCTGTTAAGCAGCGCCGCGAGCGCGGCTGCCGTGGTGGCACCAGGGCAGGCGAGCAGGGAGCCGCATGCCCGTCACCGTGCAGCCCGCCTTTGCGGCCGGCTCTAGGAGCTCCCGCGCTCCTTAAAAATGTGAGGGTATCCCTGGCATCGCCGGCAAATGCTGGGAGCTGAGCGTGGCTTTGGAACGGCGAGTACTGCCGGTTAAACCGCACCGGCACCCCCCACCGAGAGAGGCAAAGGCTGGAAATGCGAAGCCTGGGAGAAGGACTCATTTCGAGGCTGCACCATGCACAGGCTGGTGGCCCAGAGGTGCTGGGGATCCCGAGGTCCTAGGCGAGGATGGGGCTGGACAGTCCTGGTGTGCACGGAGCTGGCTGTGGGCTGCCCTTGGCAGTCCGACTTTGGGGATTGCGCTCCTAAAAATTAAAATTTGAAAAAGCCCCAAATGTGCAAGCTGAAAGCAAAGCCCCCCCAGGCCATTGGAAAGCGGGATGCAGGCTGCTGAGCAGCAGGTCCCAATCTCTTCATCCCAAATGAGCGTAATGGGTGTAATGACCCTCACCAGGAGATGCTGCAGGAGCCGCAGAAAACCCAGGTTTTCTGCATCCTGGAAAATGAAAACAGAGAGTGTTAGGACAGAGGGTTTGTAGTGTGTGAGTGGAGGCTGTAGTCTCTGAACTGGGGCTGCTGGGGGCTCTGGTGGTGCCCCCTGATCTAATGAAGATGGAGGGAAGTGGGATGCTGTGATTCCATTGCTCCTGGAGGTGAGCAGGCAAGGCGGGTGGCAGGGAGGGATTTGCTTTCTGTGGGAGGGGGGATAGAAGCGACCTGCTTGTGGAGGAACTGGTCTTTTGGGGAGGCCTGTGCTGGCTCTGCATTTGGACCCGCCAGACATTGGAGTGGGGCGATGGATGGTGGGTCCCTGGCCCTGGGGCTGTGTCCTAGCACATCCTGCTCACTGCTGTCCCAGGGGTTGTTTTACGGGTGCTCTCCAGGCCTTTTTTTTCCATCCCCAAGCACTTCTGTTGCTCCTGGGGGGCCGGGATGTGCTGACAGGCTCTGGTGAGCTCCTTGCTGGCCTCTTGGAGGACCACATGCACCTTCCTTTGAGGAGAGTTTCTCTGAGTTGTTTTTTTTCAGCCTTGTTTCCTAATAACTTCTGACCCTGTTGGACCGTGTTAACCGTGTTTGATAGAGCAGTATATTCATGATATTCATTTCTGCCGATGCTGCGCAGAAAGGAGCCCCAGCACGGGGTCAAGGCTCAGTGACGGTCGGTGGCCGTGCAGCACGCAGGCAGGGACAGCGAGCTCAGTGGTGGTGGCCTGGATGAGGATGTCAAGGATGAAGGCAGGGGCTTACAAGGACCTTTGGCAATCAAAGGCCTGTTGGAAAACCTTTTGGTCAGAGGCATCTAGGGATGATTTTTGACTCTGAGCCTCGTGGCCCCAACACTCCTGAGTAGGACAGGATTTTTTTTTTTGGCTAATGGCAAGGAGCTGGAGGGACTGGAGGTGATGAGATCCTTTACAGACAAAACTGGACAGACAAACCCACCTTTATCCCTGGACCCCCTCCTCAGAGTGGATGGGCCTCCTCACCTCCCATCGGCTGTCGCACAGCCCATGCAAGGCTCCCAAAACGGCCCCGAGGAGGTCTCTGAGCCTGCTCTCTGTCTTGCCCAAGGAGGTGGCTGCAGCCTGTTCCCAAGGCACTGGGGCGGGACGGGGGCTCTACCTGGAGGAAACCAGTGACACTTTTCTTGTTTTCAGTGAGCTGTGTAAGAAATCAAATTCAGCCTCTGCCTGTGGATGAGGGTTTGGCCCTTTTCCCTCCAGCCTTTGCATTCCTGCACAGGGTGCTGCCCTCCACCATCATTTGAGCCCTCCAAGAGAAGAGGACTCTACGGGGGCATGGAGAGACTCCCCTCTTCTGGCTTTAACTACGTTTTTCTTTTTCTGTCTCGCTGGCCAGTGGTGACGGCATGGTTGAGACCTCTCTCTCCTTGGCCTAGGAGCCGTAAACCCTTGCTGCCACCAGCAGCCCCTGCCCCAGCAAGCTTGCAGTCTAAAAATAAGCTGATAGACTACAGGTGGCTGGGAGAAGCACAGGAATGTGCAGGCGAAGCAGTGAGACAGTCCTGAGCGTAATAAATAGCAGTCGCTACACACCACCTGCCTACCCATCATCAGCTGCTTTGTAGGCATCGGAGCAGGAAGGAGCTTGAGGGAGAGGTTTGGAAAGGGGCTCGCAGAGCCCTCGGGCTGTTTTAGGCAGAGTTTTGCTCATGTAGAGGGATTAGGAGAGAGAAAATCTGAAAGTATTCGTAGGAAAAAAATCTAACAAAAAAGTCTACAGATGCTCGCTGCATGCCCCGGTCTGCTCATCTAAAGGTCTCCCAGCAACGTGTAGGGGTCAGTAGCAATCTTTATTCCACCGTTTGCAAACAGGGTAAATGAGGCACGGAGAGCTGAAGTGCTGCTGGATAACAAAGCGAGCAGCACGCAGGTGTCGTGTCTCCAGCTGGCCCCGGTCCTGGGCGCGGGGAAGGAAGGAAATGTCTGGGCTTGAAGATTTCCTCCTTGCTTTCTTTGCTCTTGAGGGCAGAGGGGGGACGGAGGGCAGAATGTGATAAGTGGCATCTCTTCTACTGGACAGAAAGCAGGTTCCCAGTGACCGCAGTGGTTTGCACCTTAATTATTTCCTTTGGCTCTGCTACTGGTAAAGGTTGTGTCCTTAAAGTTGTTAAAAGGGCAGAAAGAGAGAGGAAAAACAATTCCGACATCCTGTCCATTCAGTCCAGATGTCACTCAGAATACAAATTAGCGAGTGCAGAATGGAACCGCTTAAAAAGAAATTTAATGAGATTGGTATTCAGGCATCTGTTTTCTATCAATCATAATTTTGTGTGATATGCAGTGGTAAATATCATTTTTAATGACTTGAATGAAGGGGGGGAAAAAAAGCCCAACGTGTGCACGCACACACACACAATGAGCCAACAAAATTCCAGAGCCTGAGATGTCTGAGCTGCAGAAAAATGTTCTATAGATGGAGGAGAGAGGAAAAAAATAAAATAAAACCAACAACAAACACCTCTTCTAATTCACTATTGTTTGAGTTATTTTATTTCTTCCTCCTTTTTTCCCTTCCTCTGGTTATATTTAACCTTTGTGTTAAATTAATCTTCTGTGTTTATTCACAGCTACCACTGAGCTGGGCTCGTTCCTTTTTTGACAGCTCAAATATTTCCTCCAGGCCTAGGCCAGGAGTTCTTGCTGCAAGTGCTTGACTTTATGCACCAGTAGAGAGAAAGGAGGAGGCACTAACCAAGGAGAATTGGCTCCAGGCCTCTGGCTGGCTACTGACTTCCTTTTTGACTTTAGGGACTTGTTTTTGGCTCCTCTCGCTTTCAGTTTACCATCTATGAACCAGGGAAAACACCCGTGCCCTTCCGCACGGGGCAGTGAGCTGCACAAAGTGGAGCTCCTRTATTTATGCTGAGGGGACCCGTAAGGCTAAAAACACTTACTCGATGCAGGGTAGGATGACATTGCACCCTTGCTCCTCATCAAGCGTGCATTGCCTTCTTCTGTGTTGCCAGGGTGAGGTATGAAGAAGCGAGCCTGGGTTTTGCTGCTTTCGTGTACTCCTGGCACAGTTTGTCCAGCCCCAGTGAGGGCATGGCAAGGTCTTGCGCCTCCTTCCTCAGCCCTAGGGACCGCTCTCAGCCTCCTCTTGCAGGTCCCTCAGAAGAGCATGGTCACTGGGTTCAGTTCTCATGGAAGGTGCCACCTTTGGGGTCTGCAAAGCAAGAAGGGTTGGAAAGCAGTTACTTGGATCCTTCGCTGGCTTGGTGTGACCCCGGCGGGGGGCTCCTTGGCTTCGCTCAGTCTTTGGTCCTGGTATTGCATGCCTAATACGGCAGAGGAGATAGACGTGATACCATCGGACAGAGGCAACCTCCCTCGCCCTCAGCTTGCGTTCATGAAGGGCGCCCACCCTGGCAGCACCTCTTCTGTCCTTCTCTTTGCAGGGGGGGGATGTTGGGATTTCTGATGATGGAGGAGTCGTTTCCCTCCCTGGCTATGTGCCTTCTGCTGAAAGACAGTGCGAGTCAGACTGAATTTTTCTCAGCCCATTCCCTTTGGTCTTCACAACATCGTGCCCTTGAGCTGAACTCAAATGAGGTTTTTCAGGGACCTTTTGGTGGCAAACAGGGACTGGAGGCTTCAGCATAAAGACATATATACCTGCAGCAGGGTATTTTTTTAGGCAGCTGGTCTCACTTTTACCCCAAATATGGGGAGAGCAGGCTGACGTGCCAGGGAGGATGGCTTCCAGAGCTGGGCGTCAGGGAGGAGAAGAGCCTCCAAAAGGGACAGCGCAGAGCTTCAATGTGACCTTGGAAGGGCGGCTAGCTGTCGATAGCTGAGAGGCATCGATCTGCACYGGCTGGCGCGAGCTGCCGGCTCGGGGACGGCAACAGATTGCGCAGGAGAGAGGGAGGAAGGGAGAGAGCAGGACAGAGGAAGGAGCTCGAGCTCCCGGAGGGAGGCAGGATGCAGGAAAAATGGTCCCATTAAAATGGAGAAGAACATCTGTCCTTCTGCTGGGAAACAGTCCAGGTGGAAGCCCTGCATCCCATGAGCGGGGTGCGATCACTGGGGGCCTGGTCATGCTGGTTGCCCCAAGCGTGGCTCACATAGCCGATGGGTGGCTCTGCGTGGGACCGTGGGGACCAGTGTCCCGACCACGACCACCTCGCGCTCTGATGGCCTCTCCCCCATCTCCGACAGCTCTGAACTGAAGGAGACGGACTGAAAATCTCTGTGGTGACAGGAGCTGGAGGGGATCCAAGCTGGGGAAATTTCTCCTGACAGGGAACAGATGTGGCAGGAGTAGCTTCTCTGAGCTCTGCCTGGGGGAGGTTGTGCAATAACAGGAGGAGTTTTGTCATGGGGCCCCCCCTCGGGTTTTAAAAGCAACACCTTGTCCCCCTCCTTTCCACCTTCCTGCCTCCCCCACCCTTTCTGCCGCACACCCTTCACACCTCCAAAACCTATTTTGGGCCATCTGATGAATCCCAGATGTCTCGGGGAAGTAACAGAAGTGCCGGTATCTTCCACTCGCTGCTTCACGTTGCTCTTGGCAATGCCCCGAATCTTTCGCAGCCAACAGAGCGGGGGAAGGAAACAGGGGGGGCGAGAAAGAGGATAATGAGGTGGTAAATGAGTCCGATCCTCAAATTGCAATCAGCCTGGACCAGGGAAAATGATGCCACTCGGTGCTGCAGGGAGGGAGCAATGGTTGGGAGCAGGCTGGAAAATAGTGGCATGGTTTGGGATCGTGCTTGGGGAGGGGGTTTCGGCAGCCTGGGAGAGGGGAGGAGGCAGGTGGGTGACAGGAGACATTCGTCTGGGGCTGGGGACAGAGCAGACATCGAGGGACGGCCCCAGGAGCTGTCTGCCACCTCCCGAGCGCCCGCCGCTGGCTCCCCTCCAGTTGAACGTGGGCACGAAAAGAGGCAGAGGGAGTCCAGCTGCTCCAACCTGCCGATGTCTGGAGTTGGAGGGAGGGAGATGGGTGAAAGGAGGGAGCAAATCCTGCTGCTGTTCTCTGCGGTGTAAATCCAGTGGAAAGGGGCGGTTAAAGCAACTCAAGCTACAGTCCTGGCTGTGAACAGCCCACAGTAGTGGGCCTGGTCCATCRGCTCCTGCTCCATCACCCTCAAGCCCCTTGGACAAGGCTTTCTCCTGCTAGAGGTGCAGAGCTGGGACCTTGCTCTGCAGGGGCTCTTGGCACCCAGTTCCCAGCTGCATTTCTGCCTCATGCCCCTGGGAAAGCAGCATGGGATGCAGGAGCAGGGCATGGCCATCCTTCCCCAGCGAGGAGATGTAGCAGGAGTGTAAGCAGATGCACAACCCTTGGGCACCTCAGGGCACTCCTGAGCATGGCTCAGCAGCTCAAAAGCAGCCACAGCTCTGTTTGGCTCAGCTGTGTCTTGTTGGGATTGATTTTTATCCCGCAGAAAAGAGGATCCTCAGGAGCTTGGGCAGGAAAGTTGGGTGTTGAGCACATCTTCTTGCTGCAGCTGAGGGAAATGGCTCCTGGCATAGAGYAGCAGCAATGTGAGCTCAACCACCCAGCAGCTGTGGGTGCCTTGCACCCTGACCTCTGGGCTGAAATCTTACTGGAAACTCTTGGATGGGCCAGATCTGTGAAAGCCCGGAGGTAGCTGATCAGGGAGTGAGCTCTCTGGGGTGGTGGTACAGGTATAAGGTGCAGTGGGCTAAGAAGCTATGGTAGATTGGGCGAGAGAGGCAGGGAGAGACTGGCTCAGGTGAAGGAAGAGACTTGTGTGCTTGTTCCCAGCTCTCTGCGGCAAGATGTGATGTTTTGGCATGTGTGAATGTATACAGCACGTGGCACACCAGTCACACCAGTGGCTGAATATAATGATAAAGAACTTGGTTTTGACTCAGGCAGATGAAAATCCAGCTGGGAGGCCCTTCTAGCAGGTAGGGAAGGTCTAGAAGAAAGGCAATAACCTACTGATTTTTAGGCAGCTGAACACTGCAGTTGCAGGGAATTCAATGAGAAAAGCAACCCTGGCTGTGTTAGATTGCAGTGGGGTAGTTTTCAGCTTCTCCACCACTTCATGCTTTGCTTCAGCCTCTCAACCTGTTCCCGCACTCCTGATTGTACTCAATGTCTTTCCTTTCTCTGAAGGTTTTTTGTCAACTTCCCATCGGCCAAGCAGTACTTCAGCCAGTTCAAGCATATGGAGGACCCGCTGGAGATGGAGAGGAGCTTGCAACTGCGTAAGCACGCTCAGCGGGTCATGGGTGCCATTAACACTGTGGTGGAGAACCTCAGTGACCCAGAAAAGGTCTCCTCCATTCTGGCCCTGGTGGGCAAGGCCCATGCCCTCAAGCACAAAGTGGAGCCCATCTACTTTAAGGTAAAGGATGGGAGCAAAAATCTCTGGGATGCTTTGGAAAATAGGAAGAGGGCAGGAGAGAGGGAGCTGTGGCAAGCCAGGCCTGGTTGTCCTCCTCCTGAGGAGGTTGGCTGGTTGCAGGGATTGTTCCTTGCATGGCTGTGATTTCCCACTGCAACGTTCTCCCATGCAGGCCAGCGTTTCCAAATGCAGCCATCGCTGGGACATCAGGCATCAGCGATTCCCCTGCCTAGGGAAACCTGCCTCATGGTGTCCTCAGCCACCTCTTCAGGCATGCTGGTGGCCATATGTCCCCTCTTGAGGTCTTTTCAAAATCGAGTGTGATGGAAGGGACTAAAAAAATTTGAAGTGCCAAAACTAGGGAAATGCTTGAAAATGCAAACAGGGTTCTGTCTGTGTCTCAGCCTCCCACCGTCTTCCCAGGTGAGCTGGTTAGCAGCTGCCTGTCTCCTGGGGGAGCTGAGAGACCTCTGTCAGTCCTGGAGAGGGCTGGGCAGAGAGTTGCAGTTCCCAGAACTCAGTAACAGGATTGATGATCTTTTTTTGTTTTTTTTTGTAGGATAAAGAGCTAAATTCATTATTACTTGCTCCTTGGAGAGTTCACTAACCTCATGCTATACCCCTCCCTCCAGAAACTCACTGGTGTCATGCTGGAGGTAATTGCTGAAGAATACGCCAATGACTTCACCCCGGAGGTGCACAGTGCTTGGACCAAGATGAAAACCCTCATCTACACCCACGTGACGGCGGCGTACAAGGAGGTGGGCTGGGCGCAGTATCCGAACGCCACCCTGTGAGCGGASAGTGGGGAAGGGCAAGGGGCAGGGAGGGATTCGCTCACACCAGGACTTCACTCTGGTCTCTTCTCAAGATCTTCGCTCAGTCTGGGGAGCCCGGTGGCACCAGCTCTGTTAGCTGCCAAGTCAAAATTTGATCTCCATGGGGTTAAAAAACAAAACAAGCCAAAAAAAAAAAACCCACAAAGAGGGTGTAGGTGGGTCAGGGTGAAGCAGTGGCAGGGGACATTGGAAGAGGGGAGAGAGCTGATTGTTGGCTCCATCTTGCAGCCCTGGCCTGTCAGTCGCCACCTTCCCAAACCCTGCGCCTCGCTTATACCGTCTCTGAGAAACTCCCTTGCACAAATCCTGCTGCAAGGTAGTGATGTGCAGCCCTGTTTACCGACGAATGAAATGACCCTTGTTTTCTGTGCAAAGCCCCCGGGTAAACCTGGCTCCTTCCTTTTGGGGATGTGGTGCTTATCGGGACTGCAGGCTGCTCTCCTGCCCAGCTGGCAATGAAAATGCTTTGCTTTGCCTGCACTTTCTCTACTTGCCTCCCAGGATGGCAGGCCTGGATTCGCCACGGCTGCAGCCAGAGCTGCACATCACTGTACATCGCTGGTCCAGCAGCAGCACTCATCTTTCTTCATCCAAAGCCCCGCTTCTTGGCTATCTGTTGCAAACTGTGCTGTCCTGGGGATGGAGGGAGCGAGGGGACAGGAGAGACGTGCCGCTCATCTCCAGTGTGAGAGCGGGGAAGGAGGGGACCCATCTGGGGCAGCTGCCCCTCGTGGCCTGCAGCTTGGCACTGCAAGCCAGCTGGATCCCTCGTGCCGGTAGCCGCTGGCTGCTATGCACCAGGCACAGGTACCAGATCCAGGGAGCTGGCGAGCCGATCTGTCTCCCCTTAGCTCCTCTGGGGTTGCCTCAGGAGGCAGGGACACGCGTGCGAATCGGCTCGGACAGCATGTGTTACGCTTTGGCCATTGCCCGCCGTTCCAGGAGCTGGCGTGAGTTGGTCGGTCTGTCTGGCAGCCAGGAGGAGGGAGATGGAGGGATGTAGAGCCAGGGCACCTCTGCCTTGCTCTGCAAGGAGGGAAATTCAGGCTGGTTTCAGGAGGGGGGAAAGATGAAGTGAGTGTACCAGGACAGATTCCTGGGTGTGATGAAAGGTCCCTGCTCCGCTAAAATAAATAAATCCCTTGTTATGCAGAACATATTCCTGCCCTGGTGAAACTGGGTTCCTTCAAATAAAGTGCCTGGTAGAAATATTTCCATGCAGGACGCAGCTTGCATCTTCATGGACCATCAATCCTCCTGCCTGGTCCTGGCAAAGGGCTCTGTGACCCCAGTGAGATGTGGTTGCAGTGGGAGCAGTGCGGTCACAGCACTCCTCCTGCCTCCAACACTGGCTCTTCCTGAAGCTTTGGGCAAGTCTGCTTATTTTTTCTGCCTCAGTTTCCCCTTTGGTTACTAAAAGAAGAGGAGGGGATAGCCACATCCCCTCTATCGCACACAGACTCTGTTTTATAGGATGCTCTGGGTATCAATGGGTGAAAGTCTGGGGATGAAACATGAAGTTCACTAGGATGCTTTGGCATCCTTGCCACCTGGTATTCCTCAGTGACACCCTAAAATATCTCTGCTATTCTTCTAGCTCAAATGTTAACAGCAATGTTACTTATTCAAAGCGTGTGGGAGAGCTCCCTTCTTCTGAGATTT
Source organism: Apteryx rowi (assembly GCF_003343035.1). Lineage (NCBI taxonomy): Eukaryota > Metazoa > Chordata > Aves > Apterygiformes > Apterygidae > Apteryx > Apteryx rowi. The sequence continues at coordinate 213,361 of NW_020451160.1, forward strand.
CTTCTGGCCTCCAACCACTACTGCCCTCAAAAGCGGCTGCCTTCCAGGGGAGACCGGCTCCTCTCCTAGATGTTGACTCTGTGTCTAGTTCTGCTCCTTCCCCGAGATAATGTTGCTGTTCCCTGCAAAGCTGAAACTTTCTTGTAGCAGGAGACAGAAAGCTGCTGGTGGCCATGTGTCCTCTGCCTTGAGAGGCCGCAGGGACAGGTCTCGTGCAGGTCCCCATCCTGCATTCAGGAGCCCTCCAATGATGAGCGGAGCTAAATCGCACTTGGCGGGGGCCTGGCACAGGGTGCCTTTGGTGTGTTGGAGCCCTCTGGGAAATCTTGAGTCAAACGACACAATTTGAAGTTGCGGATAGCCCAATGTCTGCCACCCGGTCAAGGCAGGGACAGTGACTCCCTCCTCTTATTTTGACTCATTCTTCCAGCTGCACCCCTTTGCCTCAACTCTTTCCTCTCTTGCTCACTCTTCTTTTCCCATTTAATTTCCAGCGATGTTACCTGTCGGGCAGGTTTCTCCCACCTGAGACTCCCCTTTCCATGCCCTGGCAGGATGGGCCCTTCTGCCACTGTGCTGGCCCCAAAAAGCTTCTTGGCCCTCTCTCGTTTGTATCAGCCCTTCAACAAGCAATGGAGAGCGCTGGACTACTTTGGGCAAGAAGCTCCTTTGAGCAGGGACTGCATTAAGTTCTTTATCTCGAGCACTGCAAGGAGCTAATTCTTACCATTTCTTACCCCATTTGCCTACTGAACAGTTGTTTCCCCTCATTCTCATCCTTGATTTTGCCTTCAAAGCTGGTATGACCACTGTGTGCCTCTGTCCTAGACCCAGGGTGAGCTGCTGCTTGGAGGCAGTATTAGACGCAGTGAGTTTTGCCAGATGGCCGCCTCTCCCCCTTCCTCCTCCGGCYGTGCTGCCCAGCAGCCCTTCCTCCCCTCCACGGCTGGCCTTGCCCCAGGGCAGGGTGCTCAGGAGAAGGTGTCTTTCCCTTTTGTGTTCATCTCTGGGTTCCTCTGCGCTCTGCTTTACGCAGCCCGGAGTTTGTCCCCTTGCCCAGCAGCCGGGCTCTGGGCAACAGGGGATTCGTGGCACAATCTAAGCTACTTGGCCATGCTCCCCAGCCCATCACTGTGGTGCTCCATTGCCTTCCTCCACTCGCACCCGTTATTTTTGCCACGTAGAGCAGGGCTGCAAGGAAACCACCAGGGTAAGAGTCTTCAGGCCTCTTGGAAACCGCTTCCCTTGCGGAGCAAGGAATAACAGCTCTGCCAGGGAAAGGAGTAGGTTTTCCAAATCAAACAGTGAGCAGGATCCTGAACTTCCTCCTGCCTGGTGGGGAAGGTAGGGCCAGACCTCTTCCAGGGACCAGATCCTCCCAGATCCCTTGTGATCTGGGCCCAGAACTGGTATGAAAACCAACCCCGCTGCAGTCGCTCTTTTGCCTTGCAGCTCTTTCCTCTCCATGTCCCATAGCTAGGAACAAGCTGATAGAAGAGTTCCAGCTGGGAGCTGCCCTCCCGGAGTGACCTGGGCATAACCAACGGGAATAGCAGCTCAGGGTATGGCTGTCCAGCTTCCCTTGCCGTGGCAGCATGCAGCTGCTGCACGGTGGAAGGGTTGCGAATGAGGAAGGGATGGGTGCATGGTGACTTCGCTGGAGCTGGGCTGGGCTATAATTTAGAGCGTCAGCATCCCCCCAAAACTCAGCCCACCAGCCTGTGCGCATGAAGGTGCCAACAGCTGACACCTCTGGCTCACGGCTGCGTGGCTGCTCATCCTTTGCACCCTCTGCAGAGATGTATTTCAAACGTCAGCTGCGCTTGCAGCTGGCCGGTGTCAGGGCTAGGCCCATGCAGATGGGAAAGGACCTGCTAAATCATTGACTTTGTTCCAGCGCGAGAACAGAGCCGCGAGCATTGGGAGCACGAACGTCAGGGTTTCTGCCTGCTCGCTGGGTAGCTTCACCGATTCCTGCCAAAACCTTGGGGTCAACAGTGTGGTTTTTTGATGAGTTCATGTACTCTGCAGGCTGTGCAGATATGGGACCAGGTCAGAACTATGACGTTTCGTATTTAGGCAAAGTTCACGCGTTAACCTTGGAGGTTAACATGCTCTAGAAGGGAATTTTGTTTTTCAGTGGAAATCCTTCCTCTCCTCTCCTCTCCCTCCCTGCTGGGCTCGGATCGAGCCTGGCAGAAGTTAGCAGCAATCCTCCTGGCTTTAAAGAAACAAGAGTTGCTTCCCCCAGCTGGGCTTGGGGACAGGCTGCTACCCTCCAGCAAGCGAAGCGGGGCTGTCTCCATCGGCTTGAGGGCATCGCTGCAGCCAAGGGAAGCCCCAGAGTCGGAGGACATTTGAACGTGGCTTAGTTTCTTCTTTTTTTGCATCTCTGGACAAACAGGCGCTCCCGAACCCCCAGACAGTCACGCTCTGTGACGCTGTGTGTGTCTGTGCGCACACACATGTGTATGTTGGGCTTGTTTTTTTTCCAGGCATATTTTTCTAAATCAAATCCAGATGTGTACAGCTGCTGTCCCTTGAGGATCCACTCCATCAGCCAAATTGCAGACCATTCAAATATATGCAAACAAAAACATGTTTATTTTTACCAGCTCTGTAGGAAGTAAAACGAAGCAGGGAGGGCAGCCAGGGGAGAGTTTGCTAAGGGAATAGACAGAGATAAAGCAAACGCCCCCTCTTTGCCACCCCCAACACAGAACAGGCATTGCTTAAACTGGGAGAAGTCTCATCTGAGGAGAGTTGAAAATGAAGGGAAAAAGGAAAAATTATAATTCCAGAGTGACAGAGGGATGAAAAATGCAGTGTGGCCAAGCAGAAAGGGAGGACGGGTCCTGGCTCCGAGCGTGGGTCTCTTGCCCACCCATGCACATGCATGCACAGCTGCTCCCTGTTACAGCGCAGGCAGCTGGTTTGCATCCAAGCTGGTCGCAGCCAGCTGGGGATCCATTTCTCAGCTCTTCCCATTGGGCCCTGCTCACTGGAGCAAGGTGTTTTGCCTCCCGGCACGCTCAAGCAGCCTCTCCAGCCCCTGATGTGTCTGGGCTGCAATAAGGCCGCTGCCCACACATGCCTTGGGCTTGGCTTTGCTGTCTGTAGTGACGGCAGGTAGGAACCGACTTGCAGAATGATCCCTCAAAAACTCACGGGTGAGCAGCAGCGGGGCCAAGTCATGCCACTGAGCTTTGAGCGCTCACTGGACACGTCCCGGGGCAGCATGATGCTGAGGACAGCTCAGGCCCTCCGTGAGCAGCCCTTGCCAGGGACATGCCGTGCTGTCCCCTTCCCTGGAGGGGCACCCCTGCGGAAGACTCCAAGATCCCAAGGAAGGATCCGGCCTCCTTGCTCCGTGGCAGTTTGGTGCCCTGCGTTAGCGTGAGGGCTAGGCTGGAACCAGTGCCCAAGGTGGGAACGTCTCTGTAGCCCCCAGCCAGCCCCAGGATGGATGCTGAGTCAAAGGGGAGGGATTCAGCCGAGCACGGTTGTCCCCAGGGTAGAGTCTAGCCCTGAGCCCCTCGTCTCGGCTCCCTCTAGGGACACCCGCTCGGATCGGCTCGTGTCTGCCCATCCGAAGGTCAACACCATGTATGGTCAGATGGAGCTCAGCGCTCGAAGGAGAACGAAGCATTAGGTACCGGATGAGGCAAAGACCTGTCCTCTCTGTCTCTTCATACTCATGGCTAGCACATAAAATATATATACCTCCATATATGCATATACGTCTAGAGAAATACTCTGAAGTCACCAGGGACGTTTAGACAAGGAGCCCTTAAGGACCTTGCACCATCTCCATCGCCTTCGCTTACAGCGATCCCAAACCCCGCGGCCAGGGTAGCCAAACTCGCAGACTCTGACGGGGAAATGCTGCTGCATTTCTGCCGCTTTGATCCCCTTCGATCCGGCAAGGGGGATCTTAGCGTCCCTCCGCTCCCTGGGGACGCGCTCACCGACTTCAGTGGGGACCAGAATTCGGCTCGCTGGACTCTGAGACCAGAGCTCAGCCTTCCCTGCCCGTCGCTGTAGGAAACCGCTCTGTCGCGCTAACGTCGGCGCGAGGATTGCTCGGGGCCGGCACCAGTGACGGCAGAAAGAAAGGCAGATGCTTGCAAGGAAGGGGAAAAAAATATTGACTAAGCTTGGACCAACTTAGCAGAAAGAGAGGGATAAAATTACCCGTGTGGGCCTGACCTATTTAACAGACTGTCACGCTAACTATTTTCCATAGCTGAAGTTGTCTCTAATTGTTAGTATGTCTCTAACCAGTCCCACAGTGACCCACAGACGTGAGCCAGCGTGGTCCGATGTAACTCTGTGTCTTTACTGTTAACGATACTGCTACGGATACTGTTCATGTACGTGTTCCTCGGCGCTTCCGTGCTGGTTTTATACATGCCGTTTAGTGTACGATGGATGTAACTGTTTTTCTTTTTGTAGGTTTTTAGTATGTTTGTAACCGGACGGAATGGTGTTATTAAACTGAAACTTGTATCTTCGGTGGATAAATCGCTCAAACCGCTGGATCTCTTCCTGGTTTCTTTCGCGCTGGGGTCCCCTGCGAGGCGGCTGGTGGGCCGCGTCCGTCCTGCCGGGGGGCACCTCGGGCCAGGGGTCCGGCGCGGCGGGGGCAAGGGCTGCCCGCTGGGCTGGGCATCACCCACACCTGGGTGCCCAGGTGCCACCAGGCTGCGGCCGGAGGGCTCAAACCAAGCCCAGGCTGTGCCCGCTGGTGGGGAACCGTTTCCTTCTCCGTGCTCTCTGCTTGGCTTCCAGGTTCCTTGTGCAAATCTCCATGCATCAGGAGATACATGGTCTCATGCCCTAGCCAGCCCCGGCCAGCTTGGCGTGCTCTCCGAGAGGATTAGCTGTATGGGACTGATGGGAACTATCTGCAACGGCGGTGGTGAGGCTGATTCATGGCTCTGTGCCGGGTGAATCCGGGAGCAATGCCTCCCAGCTGGACAGGCATGGAAACAGAGGCTCCCCCCTGCTTCGGGGGCCTGTGGGGTGGAGCTGGAAGTGAAACCTGAAGTGGTAACCACCACAAGATACATCACCCATGACCTCCACAGACTGAGATGGTTCCCAGCCTTTAAAAATAACAAATAGTTCCCTGAGCAGCAGAAGCCAAGTTTTCTGTGGCTCTGTCCCATGCGGCTCCTCTCATGCCTGATGCTATGGCTGAATCATGTTGCAGCGGGTTGGGTCCCAGCATGGTTGGGTCATGTCGTGGTTTCCCTCATTGGGTCTTTCCAGCTCCCTGCTTTACAAAGTAGGGATGTATTTGAGACCTCGGTCAGATTTGGTTGACACTGGCCAACCTTTTCAGAAGTTGCTGGCAGAGGATTGATGGACAGAAAGACAGTCAGATGCTCCTTATGGCCCCATAAGCCTCATTTCCTTGGGATGCATGATGTGGAAAAGAAATCTAAGTGATCGTTTTTGTTGTGCTCCTCTCTGACGATGCCAATAAAAGGGCATGAGCACAACTTGGTCGGGGCAGTCAGGGATGGGAAAGCTCATCCCACTGGGGTGATAGAAACCACTAGCACCCAGCCAGGGCCAGTTTTAATGGGAGCAATCCAGGCTTAGGGCCCCAGTCTGAGGTTGTAATGTGGGTGGTGAGCTAGAAAGCCATGAGGTCGCATAGTCAAAGCAAGCCAAGCCCGCCACGGCCAAAGCACCACTCGGGGAAGGGAACCAAAAGCCAACCCATCCGGAGAAGGGAGTAACGGCCTGGTTTAATCTGTCTTTTTCTGCTGTGCCTTTTTCGGGAAAATCTTTTGGTGCTGTTAATGTGATTAATAAACCGTCCTTGGAGTCTCCACCACATCCTGTATATACTTTCAGGCGGAAGCGAATGGTCAGCAAAGCCCGCACGCTGCTATGCTGCAGATGTGAAACATTGGCTTGGAAATCATGAGTGAAAGGATCAGCAAGCTCAGGGGAGTTTGTGGTGGGGACATGAAGCTATTAGACCTTCGCACACTGGCCTGAGGCTAGCCAGAACCAGTGCTGACTGGAAATCATTAACATGGGGTTGTTTTTCCCAGTGGCTTGTTGAAAAGGAGCTGGGAATTTCAGCATCACCTTGCAGAGAGAAAATATTTAAGCAGCCCTTTGCTCTTTTCATTAGTTGGGGTGGCAGTGGCGGTCATGCTGGGACCAGGCCTGCACAGCAAAGCAGCGCAGCGGCAAGCTGGCAGCAGAGCTGCTGGGATTTAGTCTGCCGGGGTTTTCCCCACGTTTCACCGTGTCCAGCATGGCTGGTTCGCAGCCCGTGCCCGGTGTGTCCCTGGCTGGCTCCTGGGGACCAGGACGGGATGCTGGGGACAACCAGCCTGCAGGCAGGCACGCGTCGCCTCTTGGCTCGCCAGCGTCCCAACCGCCCCGGGAACCCAGCAAGGGGCTGCAAACAGCTGAGACTGTGGTGTCTTGGGAGCAAACTCAAGAGCTCAGTGCAGGTACAAGCTTAAAGGTGACACGTGTCCAAAYTGGAGCCCAGCTGCCCTCCTGGGTCCAGTTATAGCAAAGGTGAGAGCCAGGAGGTTGCTGCAAGGGATGAACAGAAACACATCTACAAGGGGAAGGTAAAAAGAGGCTGAGCTGTGTAAATAGCTGCAATGAGCGTGCTGAGAAAATGCCTATTAAGAAATAGCCCTAGCGAGCTCACGGTGTGAAGAAGYCGTCCTTCTGCAGAGCACGTGGGCTGGGGACAGTGCCAGGGCGTTATTCGAATGAGCCTGCCTAGAGGCGAGCATGTTCGAAAGCTCGGTCAAGAGCATTAGAACGGCTCTGCGTTTGCCCCAAACTGCCCTAAAATAGCCCTGTTCGCTTGGTTRAGGGAGTCCAGAGCAGCCCTTCCAGCCCTGGAGGGACACACGGTCAGGCGGCAGGGGTGAGCCCCAAGCGCCCACGTGCTTTCCTGTGCCAAGACCTCCTCTGGAGCCACCCAGGCTGTGCGACGCTCTCCCTGCGGCACGGGCCAGCCGGGAGCGCCGAGCATGGGAAGCGCCACTCGCGCCTCATGAGTGCACTGAAAAAGAGCTGTGCTCATCCCGGCTGGGCTCAGGGAGCCGGCTGGTCCGGCAGAGCCCCGAGAGCAGAAATCAGCTCCGGCACGCTCAGCGCTCTCTGCTAGCGGCCCGGGATCCTCCTACGTCCCAGGCGATGCAGGGCGAGAAGCCTTCAGAGACCGAGTCTGCAGGCTCCAGCCGTCTTGAAGGACATTTCCCTTCTTTTYCTCMTGTCTTATCTGCATSGAGAGGACAYGCAGGGGCCCCAGGCTTTGCCCTGMAGTRCGCRGTGCTGGGTGCTGTACGAACCTCCGTGCGCGACCACCCGGCTTTCTGAGCAAGCCCTGGGCTCGGCTGAGCTCGGTTTTACCTGTTGAAGAGCTGGGGCCTCTTTTCTCCTCTCTAATCCCCTCGCAGCTCCTTGCTCGGAGCAAAGCCGCTCAGGAAGCAAGACAGCAGGGAAAAATAACAGCCTGGCAGGGCTGACGCTAACCAGGAGCGTGTCCCTTCCTTCCTCGTCCCTGTCTCCTCTTCATCTGCACTGGCTGATATGGTTTATCTGAGCCGCGCTGAATGTAAACGCTGTCAGTGCGGCCCGAGATTAATTCCCGGGAGTTTGGCAGCCAAGAGATTAAATAACGGCGCTGAGGGGGAGGAAAGTGCACATCTGAAATTGAAAAAGCCTCTGGGCTAATTTACAGCCGGGTTTCTCTTCTCCCAGGCACTTTTGAAGGCTAGCAGAGCCGAGGGCAGCGGGAGGAGGCGACGGGCTCCCGGGGGAGCAGGCGGCTTCGGCCTCCCCTTCCTCGTTTGCTCCGCTCCCCCCTTCCCTCTCCAGGCCGGGGACAAATCCTCCGGCCCCGTCTCCCACGGGGGAGGAACTCTGATCCCAGTCCCAGGACACCGGGACATGCCAGGGGCCGTGGGGACCATGGGGCCAGGCTTGAGCGTTGCACCCCGTGGGGAGGGCAGCGTGACCAGGACTGCTGTGCCAAGTCGGAGACGGTGCCGTCGGTCCGTAATTCCCAGGGAGGCCGTACATGGTGAAGCGTCTCCGCCAGGGATGGCACTGGGGGGGGACGGGACACAACCCTCAGGGCTGGGCAAACTGGCCAGATTTGCCCTCTGGTTTTGCAGGAGCCGCCGGGCGATGGCGGAGGCAGCAGCGCCGAAGCCACCGACCCGCTGGCGGCCACCTGAGCCGCCGCCGGCCGCGACGGACCCCCGGCACCGAATCGCAGCACCCCAGAGACCTGCCTCCGTCTCCTTCCCACTGGCCGCTCCGTCCRTGCAGATCAGCCCGGGATTCCTCGGGAGACTCGTAACGGGACTAACGAGCGCTGGCGCTCCCCAGCCGCGGAGAGCCCCGCGCCGCGCGCCCGGGGACTGGGAAGAAAACAGCAAAAAAAAGCCCGTTTTGTTTCCAGAGCTGAGCACGAGACGCAGCGAGACCACCTGAGCCCCACGACAGGCTCGCTGTCCCCCTGCACAAGACGTGCGGCCCCTTATTCGCAATTAATCTGTCGTTTTTAACGATGGACCTTATTCCGGTCCCTCTCGCATCTGGCCGTAGCTGATTTTGGGGGGTTTTCCCCCAGGGTTTCGCCGCAGGGACGAACGCGGGGTCTGGTTGCCTTGCGCGGGAGAGGGTCTCGCCTCGTACCTGCTCATCACCGGCTGAGATTCCGGGAGGTTTCATCAGCGACAAAACACTCCAGGAGCTCTTGATGCGTATTGCTAATCCTTTTAGTTTTCAAATTGACAAGCATCCTTGCCTTAAGGGGAAATTTTAGATAGACACTTCTCAGACGCTCTTGTTGGTGCGTTTAACCAGCCTAGAGGCTGATAGTCCAAACGGATTCTGAAATAAAACAGCCGTCAGGCTCTGTTACGTTACCGTATTTTTATGTTTAAGCAGGATAGAATAGCGATTTGTTTTAGGGATACATTTCTAAGCAATAGCATGAAATCATTAATGTTCCTTCTTTATCTACTTCAAAGAATAAAAACAAATGCTGTCTCTCTTTTTTGTTGTTTCCTTGGAAGAGGGAACAAATGTCCAGACACAAAGGCCAGCAGAGCTTTTGGGGTTGTATTAATAATAAATAACATTATACTCGTGATTGAACAATGTATTTTGTACCTATCTATGTATAATGTCGTTGCAGATGCACATGCAAAGGTCTCGGTGGTGCGTGACCACGTGGGCTACTTGTTTCTGATGGATTTTCCTCCGAAGGAAGGAGGTTGCCAGGGCTGTCCTGCCCGGAGGAGCTGTGTCTGCTGCTGGGAGGTTTCTGCCAAGCCCATTTGTGTCCCTTGTGGCAAAGCGTCCCCGGTCCCAGGTGACGTCCCCTCCAGGTGATGTCCCCTCCAGGTGATGTCGCCTCCGGCTCAGCCAGTGACGAGCAGGTGAAGAAGGCAGGAATCAGGCCCCCAAACTGTACTCTCAGGTTAAAGAGCCAGATTTTTAAAAAGGTCTCGTGATAAGGGCTGGAGGGTGTCGGGAAGGCAGCCATGGTCCAAATATACCCCCTATCCGCGGACACCCTTTGGCACCAGCGGGTGTGTTGTGGGGGCCTGGCAGAGGGATCAGGTGCCCGCAGATGTGGGGTATCTACCGATGTTGGTGTCCCTAGAGAAGACGGGGTACCTATAGCAACGGGGTGCCTACAGATGTTTGGTATCTACAGATTTTGGGGCGCCAAAATAGTTTGGGGCACTCTTAGGCCAATTTTGCTGTCGGTGAGGCATYGGCACCCACCKACGCGGAGAGCTCTCGGCATGGAGAGGCATCGATGCCTGTCAAGTTCCAGACCTATCAATAGGGATCAACACCGATAGGTATCGATATCGGTCCCTATTGATAGGCACAGATTCCCCTCGATAGCGCCTGGCATCTACAGCTTTCGCTCTCGGAGCGGTTTTGCTCTCGGTAGGTGCCAGAGACCATCAGCATTGACTGYGCTCAGTTCGGAGGGACCTCGACAAGCAGTTTTCCAGATGCTTGGCTAGACCACAACATCTATAGAAATCACTCCCCAGCAAGAAGTATTGACGCTCGGCACCTGAAAACACCCAAAATGCCACCCCAGAGACTGTAGTACCTGTAGCGATGGGCTGCCTGTTGATGTGGGGTACCTATGGGTATTGGGGTGCACACAGATATCGCGGTACCTACAGCGTCCCAGTGAGGCCAGGCGCAGAGGCCAGATACGTAGCAGCAGGCGAGGTGGATCACTTCCAAAAGGTCGCCGCTGCATCCATGTCACCGTAAGTTCGCCCAGCGGCCACGGCCACGATGCATCCTCCGCCCCGCACCGCCAGCGCAGGCAGGGGGCACCTTCTGCCTCCAAGCCCGGCCCTCAGGGGCAAAGCAGCCTCCCGCTCCGAGGCAGGCTTTTCCCAGCCTCGTCGCCTCACCAGGCAGGGCTTTACGTGGGAAGGAAAATCCCCAAGGGCGGATGATTATCCTGCGAAACTCGCTGGAAGGAGGCGGCAGCTCCGGGCCTCCTGCCCTGTCCTGTTCCGCCAAAACACCCCGGAGCCCTCCCGAATGTTTCTTCCTTGGGAAAGCAAGAAGAACAGAAGGAAACCCCCGAAGACCGACTCCCACCAGCCTGCCTTTGATTTCATCTGATTTTGTTTGATTTCCTTGTGCTTTCCCACTGCCAAGCAGCGAGGGAGGGAGGAAACGGCGGTTGAAGCGGGGGGGTAAAAATATGAGTTTCCCAGTCATTTCTGGGTCCAGAGGGTCAGAGGGTCGCTGGGTGCTTGGGAAGGACCCGTGGGTGCCGGTGCCTCCACAGCCGAGAGCGGGGGTCCCCCAGCTCCCACCCATGGCGTTTGGGGTGAACAGGAGCAGCCCATGCTGGCAACGACACTGAGCTGGGGGCAGCCCGGGCGGGCGAGCGTGGCACCAGCAGGACGTGGGTCCATGCCCCACTCTGAGCCCTGCTGCCAAAAAGGGGGGTGCTCTGGGTGCAAGGGGGCTCCGGCAGAGCCCCAGAGCCCTTTGCACGTGGGCAAAGCCACCTCTGGAAACGTCTCCCATCAAACAGCCGGACATGTGGTTGTCCCCATGCAGGACAGTGGTGAAAGCCCACCAGGGACTGCAACCAGAGCAGGTCAAGCAATGTTCAAAGCCGTGTTTCCATCACGCCGAACTTGCTCGAGTGAGAACACAGGGAAGGACGGGGGAAGTCCCCGTTTCTTGAAACCGTTTGAAAAGCTTCCCCCGTCTTCGCATGAAGCATCGAGAGCCCGGTGCTCTCCGGATGCTCCTTGCCCATCAGGGCGGCACCGCAGCTCCCCGCTCGGCACCCGCGGCAATGAGGAACCCACAGCAGGTGCCACGACGCAGGCTGGCCGGGCGGATGTGGGCGCGAAGCAGATTATCGCTGGTTGGCGAGGCCGGGCGGCCTCTCCTGATGCTGAAAACAGCCTTTACCCTTCTCTAATCAGCGCCTAGCGTGGGCTTGGCCTGTCCTCTGCCGTTCAGGCCGGGAACGGCAGCAGCGGCAGGGGGGCAGCGAGCTGCAGCAGCGGGGCTGCAGGGAGATAAACCCAGGTGCCTGCGTGAGAGCAAGGGAGGAAAAGCCTGGGGGGTCCCACACGCACATGGGGGGGTCCGTGAAAAAACAGGCCATGGTGGAAAACCTCCTGGAGAACATGGACTGGGACATTTGAGAAACCCCAGATGCCTCTGGCTGAACTCCAGGCAGCCCTAGGAGATCTCCATGCTGAAGGCAGGGGCATGGGCAAGAGGAACATCAAGGCAAGCGGTGCATGGCTGCATGCAAAGGATTTACTGCTGGAAGGGACGTTGCACCTCGAACAGAGGTTTAGTGGGACAGCCAGAAGGACTCCCCCGGTGGGAGGAAGGGCCTCTGCCTGTCCTGGCCTCCTCTCTGCTTTCTCTGCATTTCCCCCGCCAGCAGCAGCCTCCCTGCTCCATCAGCTCTCCCGCAGCCGGACGGGATGCCATCGCTGGACCGGGCACAGCCACCGGGCACCCAGCTTGTGCATCATTGCCTTTGAGAGAAAAAACTGTAGGTGCCATGAGAGCAAACACCCTCTTCCAAAAATATCTGTGTTATCTAAGAAAATGCCCTGCTACAGGGACAGCACGGGCAAGGGAAGAGCGGGGTGAGCTTGTCTCCAAAAATCCTCTTTAAAAAAGGCCCTGAAGTCTCGGCTTTGCTTTCTAATGAAGCCCAGTGCTGTTCAGATCTCCTGGCAGCTGGGTGCCACGACGTGTCTCCACCTCCAGGGACTGCTCTGGGCACCGAGACGTTGCTGTAAGGAGCCACTGAGCCACAAGGCTGGAGCTGCCCGGGAAGCAGCCACCCCCGGCTCTCCCAACGCCGGCCGAAAAACCTTCAGCGGACCATTGGCAGCAGGGCTGTGCCTGGCCCCAAACTGCCCGGGATGGATCCTACCCTGGAGGATTTTCCTGTGTCCCAGGAGGGATGGTTCATGTGGAGATTGCCCCCAGCCCAGGGCTTGCACATTTCCTGGGGGGGGGGGGTCCCAGCAAGGCGACAGGGTGCTATGCCCCGGCGGGGGGGGTGCAGCGCCGTGCCCCTGTTCTGCTTTCCGGGGGGAGAGGGCATTTCTGGACGGGCCACGCGGCCGCGGGGCGCTTTGCTCTGCGGAAGGAGGTTGCGCGCTGCAGAGCATCTCCCCGGCGCGCTGATGCAATGCCGTGACATCGCTCCCTTGGGGGTTTTTCGGTCATTTATCACGCTTCCTTATTGCCCAACCCGCAGCTGGGTTTGCACAGGCGAGAGGCACCGTCCCCTCTTTCCCTTCGCGGGCCTCGGCAGCTCGCGCAGGGCTCGCCGGGACCTGCCRGGAAGGACGCGTCCCCCCCGGAGCCGAGCCGGGGCCCCTCGTTCCTGGGGATCCTCGCGCCATCGCGTGGGCCGCGAGGGGCCGGGAAGGACACCGAGGCCGGCGGGGTCCCGGCGGCTGCAGAAGTGCCAGCAGCTGTGCGCAGCCACATGAAGCCACACCGATCCGTCCCCTCCCGAGGCCGGGGACAAGTCCGCGCCCAGCAGCTTGGCCCAGCTCCCCGCTCTCCACCCGCCCCGACTTGCCGCTCTGCTCGGGGCGTTGTTTCCAAGCCGGGAACGGGGATGCCCCGACCTTACCCCTCTCTCACCCCTTGAGTCAGGAGCGGGGCGAAGCCACCCGAGCGGCACAGCCAGCGTCAGGACTCCAGGGCCCGGCGCCGGCCGGGCTCTCCCAGCCTCCACCCGCTTGGAAACACAACTTCAAAGGAGCTGGGAGGAACCAAAAGCTTGGGCCACCCCTTTTCCTACCAGGAACCAAGTGCAAATTTGCTGGCTGGTGCTGCAAGGCCGTGCACAGAGTGGGCAGGGGAGGGAGACGGAGCCGCTGGCATGCATCCTGCAGGGGAAACGCAAGGAGAAAACCCTGCTTTGACGAAGACAACAAGGTCTCAGAGACCCCGAGCATGACACAATTTGGGAAAATCACCTCCCGGCAAAGAGCAAGAGCTCATTAATGCCTGGTGCAACCATACGTGCGAGCTCAACCCCTTACTAGACACCAGTGAATCCAGACTGGCACTGAACCGCCAGACCGAGGGGCAGTTTCAGTGCCAGTGCTTGCGGAGTGACCCGCTTGTTAAGGTGTCCCTGTGCGGGCAAGAGAAACGTAAAGGGAAAAGGCAGCTTGACCCAGCGCGGGGTAAGGGCAGCCCAGCCCGCGCTGACAGCAGCAGCGAGTTGTGAATCGACTACACGCTGGATGGCAAAAAAACAGGACGTGTTCCTCCAAATTAAGGCCATAGCAATATAGTCATAACAAAACCAATCTATAGAGGTCTCCACTCGGCCCCCCAAATCTTGCCGGCGTTGAGTCTCATCGTTAGGGAGGGGACGAAGCTAAATTTGAGGTTTTAGGGTCTTGGTATCAAGGGCCRTATAAGCAGAGGCGGGTTCACCTCTTTGGGTTTCCGGACGAGTCACTCCGGGAGCGCCCAGGACCGGCTCTGCAACCCTCCCCGCAGCGCGGTCGCGGCCCCGCGCGCCCCCGGCCTGGCGGATGCGTCACCCCAACCCTGCCCAGCGGCAGGGACGCGCCCGGACACGCTGCCTGGCACCCCGGGGCTCCCCGCTGGCACCGGGAGGGCTCAGGGGGCAGCGAGGAGGGTGGGCAGCGCTGACCGGGGCCCTGCAGCGGGGGGAGGCGTCAGGCAGCCCCGGARCTGGGACCTCAGTGCCTGCTGGCAGCAACAGGTGGCACAGGGGGTGCCCAGCCCTGCTGCACCCTGAGGTCCTCCCTGTGCCGGAGGGACCCCACGAGAGCCGCACTGGGGTGGGTGTGAGCCCTGGGGGCCGTCAYGCGGCACGCGGCTCCCGGAGCCTGTTGTGCTCCCGGGGCTGAACATGCTGTGCTGGCTGTGGGTGCAAATCCCCCCCTCGGTCCCGTCTGCCCTGTGGCTTCGGTGAGCAGTCCTGGCACTGCCCGGTCCTCATAGTGTCTGGTCCTAAGTGCCCAGTCTTAATAGTGCCTGGTCCTAATAGTGCCTGGTCCTAATAGTGCCCAGTCCTAATAGTGCCTGGTGTTAACAGCACCCAAACCTGGCA